>NC_140987.1:411581288-411800386 GCF_052327205.1 Somniosus microcephalus | reverse complement strand
ACTGGATGGGATAAAAATTGATAAAGTGTAGGTACTAGAAAGGCTGGCTGTGCTTAAAGTAGATAAGTCACAGGACTGGATGGGATGCATCCTAGGATGCTGAGGGAAGTAAAGGTGGAAATTGCGGAGGTACTGGCCATAATCTTTCAATCCTCCTTGGATACGGGGGTGGTGCCAGAGGACTGGAGAAATGCAAATGTTACACTCTTGTTCAAAAAAGTGTATGGATAAACCCAGTCAATTTAACCTCGGTAATGTGGAGGTGTTGCTGAAGAAGCCTTGGCGAGTTGCTGCAGTGCATCTTGTAGATGGTACACACTGCAGCCACGGAATGCTGCTGGTGGAGGGAGTGAATGTTCAAGGTGGTGGATGGGATGCCAATCAAACGGGCTGCTTTGTCCTGGATGGTGTCGAGCTTCTTGAGTGTTGTTGAAGCTGCACGAATCCAGGCAAGTGGAGAATATTTCATCACACTCCTGACTTGTGCCTTGTAGATGGTGGAAAGGCTTTGGGGAGTCAGGAGGTGAGACACTTGCTGCAGAACACCTAGCCTCTGACCTGCTCTTGTTGCCACAGTATTTATATGGTTGGTCCAGTTAAGTTTCTGGTTAATGGCGACCCCCCAGGATGTTGATAGTGGGGGATTCGGCAATGGTAATGCCGTTGAATGTCAAGGGGCGGTGGTTAGACGTTCGCTTGTTGGAGATAGTCATTGCCTGGCACTTCTGTGGCGCGAGTTTTACCTGCCACTTATCAGCCCAAGCCTGAATGTTGTCCAGGTCTTGCTGCATGCGGGCATGGACTGCTTCATTGTCTGAGGAGTTGTGAATGGCACTGAACACTGTGCAGTCATCAGCGAACATCCCCACTTCTGACCTTATGACGGAGAGAAGGTCATTGATGAAGCAGTTGAAGATGGTTGGGCCTAGGACACTGCCCCGAAGAATTCCTGCAGCGATGTCCTGGGGCTGTAATAATTGACCTCCAACCACCACAATCATCTTCCTTTGTACTAGGTATGACTCCAGCCAGTAGAGAGTTTTCCCCCCAATTCCCATTGACTTCAGTTTTACTAGGGCTCCTTGATGCAACATTCAGTCAAATGCTGCCTTGATGTCAAGGGCAGTCACTCTCACCTCACCTCTGGAATTCAGCTCTTTTGTCCATGTTTGGACCAAGGCTGTAATGAGGTCTGGAGCTGAGTGGTCCTGGCGGAACCCAAACTGGGCCTAAGTGAGCAGGTTATTGGTGAGTAAGTGCTGCTTGATAGCACTGTTGATGAGACCTTCCATGAATTTGCTGATTATTGAGAGTAGACTGACGGGGCGGTAATTGGCCGGATTGGATTTGTCCTGCTTTTTGTGGACAGGACACACCTGGGCAGTTTTCCACATTGTCGGATAGATGCCAGTGTTATAGCTGTACTGGAACAGCTTGGCTAGAGACGTGGCTAGTTTTGGAGCACAAGTCTTCAGCACGACAGCCGGGATGTTGTCGGGGCCCACAGCTTTTGCTGTATCCAGTGTGCTCAGCCATTTCTTGATATCACATGGAGTGAATTGAATTGGCTGAAGACTGGCTTCTGTGGTGGTGGGGACCTCAGGAGGAGGCCAATATGGATCATCCACTCAGCACTTCTGGCTGAAGATGGTTGCAAACGCTTCAGCTTTGTCTTTTGCACGCATGTGCTCGGCTCCACCATCATTGAGGATGGGGATATTCATGGAGCCTCCTCCTCCGGTTAGTTGTTTAATGGTCCACCACCATTCATGACTGGATGTGGCAGGACTGCAGAGCTTTGATTTGATCTATTGATTGTGGGGTCGCTTAGCTCTCTCTTTAGCATGCTGCTTCAGCTTTTTAGCATGCACGTAGTCCTGTGTTGCAGCTTCCCCAGGTTGGCACCTCATTTTTTTTTTAGATATGCCTGGTGCTGCTCCTGGCATGCTCTTCTACACTCCTCATTCAACCAGGGTTGGTCGCCTGGCTTGATGTTAATGGCAAAGTGAGGAATATGCTGAGCCATGAGGTTACAGATTGTGGTGGAATACAATTCTGCTGCTCATGGATGCCCAGTTTTGAGCTGCTAGATCTGTTCTGAATCTATCCCAATTAGCTCAGTGCCACACAATGCTATGGAGGGTGTCCTCAGTGTGATGACAGGACTTCGTCTCCACAATGACTGTGCAGTGGTCACTGCTACCAATACTATCATGGACATATAGATTGGTGAGGACGAGGTCAAGTAGGTTTTTCCTTCATGTTGGTTCTCTCACCATCTGTCGCAGGCCCAATCTGGCAGTTATGTCCTTCAGGACTCGGCCAGCAGTGGTGTTACCGTGAGCCACTCTTGGCGAAGGACATTGAAGTCCCCCACCCAGAGTACATTCTGTGCCCTTGCTACTCTCAGTGCTTCTTCCAAGTGGTGTTCAACATGGAGGAGTACTGATTCATCAGCTGAGGGAGGGCAGTAGGTGGTAATTAGCAGGAAGTTTCCTTGCCCATGCTTGACCTTCATGGGGTCCGGCATCAATGTTGAGGATGCCCAGGGCCACTCCTTCCTGACTGTATACCACCCCTGGTGGATCTGCCGGTGGGACAGGACATACCCAGAGATGGTGATGGAGGAGTTTGGGACATTGTCTGAAATGTATGATTCTGGCAGGCTGTTACTTGACTAGTCTGTGGGACAGCACTCTCAATTTTGGTGAGGAGGACTTTGCAGGGTTGGCTGGGCTGGGTGTGCCATTGTCGGTGCCAGGTGGACCGTCCGGTTTCATTCTTATTATTTGTTTGTTATAACAGAGGGTAGTTAGGAGTCAACCACATTGCTGTGGGTCTGGAGTCAGACCAGGTAAGGATGGTAGATTTCCTTCACTAAATTACATTAGTGAACCAGATGGGTTTTTACAACAATCACAATTGTTTCACGCTCACTATTACTGATACTAGCTTTTTAATTCCAGGTTTATATAATTAACTGAATTTAAATTCCCCAGCTGCTGTGGTGGGATTTGAACTCACGTCTCCAGATCATTAGTCCAGGCCTCTGGACTACTAGTCCAGTAACATAACCACTATGCTACCAGTCCCATGTTATATATTAATGACTTGTGCTTGGGTGTAGAGGGCACGATTTAAAAATTTGCAGATGACACAAAAATTGTAAGTATAGTAAACAGTGAGGAGGATAGTGATAGACTTCAAGAGGACATAGACTGGCTGGTGGAATGGGCGGACACGTGGCAGATGAAATTAAATGCTGAAAAGTGCGAAGTGATACATTTTGGTAGGTAGAACGAGGAGAGGCAATGTAAAAGGAAGAAAGAAAGAAAGAAAGACTTGTATTTATATAGCACCTTTCATGACCACCGGACATCTCAAAGCGCTTTACAGCCAATGAAGTATTTTTGAAGCGGAGTCACTGTTGTAATGTGGGAAACTAAGTGGTACAATCCTAAAGGGTTGCATGAACAGACAGACCTGGGGGTATATGTGCACAAATTGTTGAAGGTGGCAAGGCAGGTTGAGAAAGCGGTTCAAAAAGCATACGGGATCCTGGGCTTCATAAATAGAGGCATAGGGCTGGATTTTCATTGACCCATGGAGTCGGGATTGGAGACGTGCGGGGGGTTAAAGTCCCAAATTCTGGGGTCCCGAAACCATCCTGCCCCCAACCCGCCTCCATGTAAGTTTCAAAGGAGGTGGGTACCCGCCCCGCACTGGGAGCCGCCTACCCGAGGCGGGAAGGGATTAGTGCCAATTAACTGCCTGTTAACAGGTAGTTAACAGGCAGTTTTTAGCCTAATCCCTATTTTGAATGCTAAAGTGTGGGATTCCCGACGGCTCCAAACCACGCCAAGTTAGAGAAGTCGGGCCGTCGGGTTGAAGGACTTGGAGGGGTCGAGATGTCGGTGTTCAGGTGAGTGATAGGTGCATGAGTGCAAAGGTAAGTGTGTTTGGTGTGTCTAAAGTGTGTAAATAAGTTTAAATTACTTGTACTTACCTTTACAGCCTTCCTTCCTTTAGGTTCGGGGAGTCCATCATCTAACCGGCACAGAAAGCAGAATGGCTGCAATGTGTCAAAAGTGACAGCCTGCAGCTTTCTGTGCCGGTGAGATTTCTAACTGAGTCTGTGTAGAAGGACTCAGGTTAGAAGTAAGACTGTCAGTGTTTGACAGCTTCAAACAGCTGTGAAACACTGATATTTCATCTGTCAAAACGTCTTGACAGATGAAATTTCAGTCTGTGACGTCACCTGTTGCCGGGTGGCCCTTAATTGGCCTGCTGAGCCTGCTGGGCGTGCTCAACAAAGTCAATCAAGTTAAAATCGCGTGGATTGGCCGCATCTCGATGGAGGCGGGACTACAACCCCGAAAGTTGTAGTCCCGCCTCCTTCCCGACTTCTGAATGAAAATCACCCCCATAGAGTACAAAAGCAAGGAAGTTATGATGATCCTTTATAAAATACTGTTTCGGCCTCAACTGGAGTATTGTGTCCAATTCTGGGCACCACACTTTAGGAAGGATGTGAAGGCCTTAGAGAGGGTGTGGAAGAGATTTACAAGAATAGTTCCAGGGATGAGGGACTTCAGTTACGTGGATAGACTGGAGAAGCTGGGGTTGTTCTCCTTAGAGCAGAGAAGGTTGAGAGGAGATTTGATAGAGTTGTTCAAAATCATGAGGGGTATAGACAGAGTAGACAGAGAGAAACTGTTCCCATTGATGGAAGGGTTGAGAACCAGAGGACACAGATTTAAGGTGATTGGCAGAAGAACCAAAGGCGACATGAGGAAAAACTTTTTTACGCAGCGAGTGGTTATGATCTGGAATGAACTGCCTGAAAGGGTGGTGGAGGCAGACTCAATCATAGCTTTCAAAAGGGAATTGGATAAGTACCTGAAGGAAAAAAAATTGCAGGGCTACGGGGAAAGGGCGGGGGCGTGAAACTAGCTGAAGTGCTCTTGCAGAGAGCCGGCACGGGCTTGACGGGCTGAATGGCCTCCTTCTGTGCTGTAACCATTCTATGATTCTATGACACACCATCACTTACTAATACCCAGGTTGGCATATAGGTTGTGCACGTCTATCACTGGCATCTCCTCCTTCAATTTCCAACCACTTGAGACAACTTTTCTGCTGATGCAACAAAAGGTCACCTTCAGGGCACAATCCCAACCTGCAGAAAGGCATTGCTGATCAGGCATGGGTGATAAAAAGAAAGAACTTGCATTTATATAGCTCCTTTCACATCCTCAGGACGTCCCAAAGCATTTCACAGCCAATGAACTATTTTTGAAGAGTAGTTACCATTGTCATTGTAGGCACACAGAGCAACCAATTTATGCACAGCAAGGTCCCACAAATAATCAGATGAAGTATCAGAAAATCTGGGTTTTTTTAATGCTATTGGTGGGATACTGGAAGAACTGGCCATATCTTCTATAAATGGTGTCATGGGATCTTGTTTTGAATTTGAATTTTTTTAAAACACTCATCAATGGAGAAGGACATCAGGGTGTAAAATGGCCTGTGGAGTCACCATTACACATTTTTCACTATCGCTAAGGACCAATTTCTTCCCCTAGAAATTTCAGTTATTGACGAAAAAGTGGCAGTAAAAAAAATTCACTCCTCTACCACCCCCAGCACCCCATCCCCTTCGCCAGGCACCTTCCCGTGCAAGCGCAGGAGATGCAACACATGCCCTTATACCTCCCCACTTCCCACTGTCCAGGGCCCCAAACACCCCTTCCAGGTGAAACAGCGATTTACTTGTACTTCTTGCAATTTAGTATAGTGTATTCACTGCTCACGATGTGGTCTCCTCTACATTAGGGAGACCAAACGCAGATTGGGTGACCGCTTTGTGGAACACCGCCATTCAGTCCGTAAGGGGGACCCTGAGCTCCCAGTGGCCTGTCACTTTAATTCACCGCTCCACTCCCACTCAGACCTCACCGTCCTCGGCCTCTTGCATTGTTCCACGGAAGCTTAGCATAAGCACGAGGAACAGCACCTCATCTCTCGATTAGGCACTTTACAGCCCTCTGGACTCAAAATAGAGTTCAACAATTTCAGATCATAACCTCGGCCCCTATCACATATATATATTTTCTTTTTTTTATCCACACTTTTTGTTTGGCCTTTTTTTCTTCCCTCCCACATGGCAGCTGTCCTTCATTCTGCCAGCGCAATTCACACCCCATCTAGAGCCATCCTTTGTTCCTTAACCTGTCCCATTACCGCCTCCTCTTGCCTTGAATATCTCTTAATGTCTCTCAATGTCTCTTAATCTCTCCTGCTTTCTATCCTATCACTGGCCTTCCCTTTTGTTCTTTCATCCCCTCCCCCTTTTCCCAGCCCCTAAACTTGCTTTCCATTTCCTGCTTTTTTCCAGTTCTGACGAAAGGTCATCGACCTGAAACGTTAACTCTGTTTCTCTCTCCACGGATGCTGCCCTGGCCTGCTGAGTTTTTCCAGCGTTTTCTGTTGTTATTTCACAAAAGACATGTTTGTTAAGGGAAAGCAGCAACATTTAAAATTAATGAGAAGAGTATTTTTATAAGAGGTGCAACCTATCAATAAAGTGCTGACATCACCAGTATGCTGCAGGCACCTTCTGAAAAAATGTTCCAAGAAAGTCTGGTTCTGTGTGGTGTATCAACAAAGCGTTCCCCTGCAAGTGCATAATTAGTACTTGAAAATGCAGTACTATAGTGGTAAAAAGCAATAAATCCATGAGAGTTTTATTTTGCCAACTGTCTCCGATTTTCTTCCATTCTCCCCTGAAGGTGTTGACTCTTGCTGAAGTTACAGTTCCGCAGGCACTGGCATCCCTCCTGTACGCTCCCCAAGTGGTCATTCTTCATGTTTGTGCTTAGACAGTGAGTGCTGGGGCAGCATCACTGCTGGAGGTGGGTTAGCCAGGACTTACACCTGCCATGGTCCACCCCAACCCTGTTGTGCCTCCAACCCACATTCCTGGGTCAAGGTCAATTATACGTGCAGTGTGGGCTTCTGGTGGTAACTCCGTTCTACCGAGCCGGCCCCCATTACACAGCTGGTAATTCCAATGGGGAGGAGCTTCAGTTAAACAGGGCATAAATCTCCTGAAGATGAAAAGAAAGTGTGCAAATGGCTCCGCATGCACCAACATGGGGGCAGCCGGCATTAGGAGGTCATAGGAGAGGGAGAGCTTGCCAGGACCAGGAGCATGGCCTCCTTTATTGGCTTCCTCAATCTTCTTGTCAGTACAGAACAAGTATCACCTGTTCTTACTGTGGGTCAGTAGTACAGTAGCAGGAAGGGAGGGAAATCATCAGGCTTCCCTAGCCCAGGCCCCATCATGCAATCATTTAAATTCAGCAGAGCAGTCAAGGGGCAAGCAGCCGAGATCCCTGCTGCTGGGAGGAAAACATCTCAAAGGACCGACACAGGATAAGGATTTGGCAGTGACCCTACTTCCCCATTTGTTCTGCTACATCACGAGTGATACAGCAGAGGAAAATACAGCTCTGAATGCCAGCAAGTTATTCAATTACGGAGCGCATACCTATCCTCACTCGACACCTACACATATGCACTTTTCAGACAGGATTGATCTGTTCACGAGCAGCAATCCAAACTGATTTTTCTACACCCTAGCCCAAGGGTGCTGGTGCCACAATTTCTGCCTTGGCTGAAATGAGTTAACTCAGCATAGAGTGGGGATAAAACCTAATAACTTGGTTTAATGCTACACAGAGCAATGCTCACTAGGCCATTGGTGGAGTTCCAGCAAAACTTCTTAAAAGCAACTCTATAAAAAGAGTCCACCTGTGAGTACTTCACCTTCCAACTATAGTCCCAAAAGGATATTTATGATACCAATTTTACCATCATAGGAGGAGATCACCTCTCTAAAGATTACCTAACTTATTGCTAAAGATAGTCATTTCTGACAGTTTTCCCAAACTGGAAATACCAGAGCAAATTAATAAACAGTAACCATTTATTACCATTCTAAATAGTCATATGGTTGATATCATACATTTTTTATGGCACAATGCTTATAACATGCACTTGTTGATGCTAACTCAAATGGAGCTAAAAGAACTGAACAGATTACAGGGAATTTACAAAACTTTGGATACCTTATTAAAAAATGCAAGGTATGTTGAAAAGCAGTAAGACAGGCCGGGATTTTGCTGACCTCGGCGGGTCTGTGGCAGGTGACAATGCTGGTGGGACCCAACCCCGCTGCTGGCTCCAGCCCACTCTGTAAAATGAATTTCCATTGATGGGCTTGTTAAGCCCACCCAGCGTGTTTCCCAGCCAATTAGAGGAAGCGGGTCCGGTGACATCATTTGATGATGCATCATCTGCTGGTTTCCTTCAAGGGACCGTGTCCAAATTTATTTTGACGTTTGTGCTGTCAGTGTTCTACAGCATTAAGGTGCTGCAAACACTGACAAGCACTGCACAGAGGTGCAGGTCTGCACCCAGGTTCTCCCATGACTCCCTCCATATGCTTATGGAGGGAGTCACAGCCTCTTCCCTTCCCATTGGTGGAAGAGACCTCCCCAGGAGATCAACACAGCCTGGTTGCACATTGCAGAGGAGGGCACAAGCAGGGATGTCGTCAGGAGGACCTGGGTGTAGTTCCGCAAACATTTCAATGATCTCAGTAGATCAGGAAACGTTAGTAAAAAGCCACACTCAACCTCATCCTGCTGTGCCTCTCATCACATCCCCACCATTCTGCCTTCCCTACCCTATTCCTGCACATCCTTAATTACACCAACTTACCTTGCACTTCCATCCATCCCTCTCTATCTATAGCTCAGTGCTGGACAGACCCAACATCAGGGAAAGGCACATGGCCATGGGTTCATAGCAGGGTCCCGACCCGCTGGGGAAAAACCCACTTTCCCACCTGACCCGCCACCGATTGCACCCACTGACCCCCCGGAAAATCTCGGCCACAGTCACCATTTGGATAACATGTATAAAAAACTCAAGCTTCAAGTTCCCAATCTCAGTTATCATCTGAGCCCTAAGATTATGTTAACATTTTGAAATTCCCTGCTATACATTTACTATTCTTTGTTTCCCCCCCCCACACTGCACATGTTGCAGATTCTAGCCCTGGCTAAACTCAGATTCAATGTGTAGGTTATAGCGGGGCTGGTAGCACAACAATTAATTGTTCCCTGGTTTTAGATGGGGAAGATTTTGTCTGATGAATCTCATTGATTTCATTGAGGAAATGACAGCCCAAGTCAACTATGGTAAATCTTACTTCCAAAAGGCATATAATGAAATTCCACACTTAAGATTTCAATTTAAAGTCAAAGCTGTGGGGAAACAAAACAAACCTTGGGTATTAATAAGAAATTGGCTGAAAGGTAGAACAGAATGGGCACTGGTTAGAGGGCTAATGTCACAGTGGGAGGAAGTACTGAGTGTGGCGACTCAGGGCTCAGTGTTGGGACCCCTGTTGTTTCTAATTTACATAGATGATATAGGAGCTCATTTTCACCTATTCTGCCCGGCAGAAACTGAAGGAGAAAGAGTGGCTGCCCGTGAAGTCAATGGAGAGTAAAATCGAGCGGGCTGTAAAACGGATGGCCGACCCAATCAGGCCAGGTTTCCGCTGGGTGGATTAGATTAAAATGACCCTTTTGGATTCTAAAACTCACTGCAAATTGATTAAATTTGCAGATGATACTAAACTAGAAGGGGCAGTGGAATTGAAGGAGGCAGCCCAGAAATTATGGAATGAGCGAAACAAAATATGTCAGTGGGACAAACAATGGCAGATGAAATTTAATACAGACAATTGTAAAGTGTTGTATATAGGAAGTGAAAATGGGCAACATAGTACTTCATGAATGGTGCTGAATAGCTAAGGATGAAGTTGAAAGAGACCAAGGAATACATCCCGAGGTCGTGAAAGGCACTATAGAAATATGAGTCCTTTCTTTCTTTAATTAGTAGACTAAACGCTCAACATGTCCAACCAACACAAAGTAGCAATCAACAAAGCCAGGAGAATGTTGAACTACATAGTCAAAACAGTAAAATTCAAGTCAGACGAAGTTGTGATCAAATTGTACAGTGCTCTGGTCAGACCGCATCTTGAGTACTTTGTCCATTTATGGTCGCTGAGAAACAAGGAGGACATTCAAGCACTGGAGACAACGCAGAGCAGAGCAAGGAGGCTGATCTCTAGTGTCAGGGGTTTGAGGTCTGAGGCTAGATTTGTGCTTTTGAACTTGAAAAGGAGGTGTCTGAGAGGTGAGAGGTATATGGTACAGAATAGGTTAATCCAGACCATCTACAGGAAATTATGTTTTATCCGGCACCAACGGGACCGGCATGGTGCCGGTTGATCAAAAAGTCCGGATTACAGAGAGGTATACTTACTAAGGTACGGAGCCCCATACACAGCCACAGATCCAGGCATCCCTGTTGCATGGCAACAGGTGCAGGAACCCCAGTTACACGGCCACAGATCCAGGCGTCTCTGTTGCATGGCAACAGGTGCAGGAACCCCGGTTACACGGCCACAGATCCAGAAACCCCGGTTACACGGCCACAGATCCAGGAACCCCGGTTACACGGCCACTAATATGAAGTAAAACTTACCTGAACCTACTCCTGAATTTTGCCGGTCAAGAGAGATTTCCAGTTATTTAGGTGCCGGTAATAAGAGAGTTTCCTGTACTACAATTATATTTTGTACTACAGTAAATTGACAATCTCTCTGAGAGGCCATAGGATGGATGGTGTGGGAAGTAGAAACATGTCACATAAAATTTTAGGCATTGTTTACTTTATCATATCTTCTAACCTATTCTATTGTGCTCCTTACAGTGACACATATTAGCAGAGGTGTTTAAATATATGCCATAGGATAAATCTACAGCAACTTTTGTACAGTATGTAGATCAGAACATGGCTCAAAGTGAGATACTTGAAACTAAGGGCTCTTTTTTTTTAGTTATCATGGAATAATCAATGAAATAATCGGTCAGCCTAACATCTGTCATTGGGAAAATGCTGGAATCCATTATTAAGGGAGTAGTAGCAGGACATTTAGAAAATCATAATACAATCAAGCAGAGTCAACATGGTTTTATGAAAGGGAAATCATGTTTGACAAATTTGTTAAGAGTTCTTTGAGGATGTAACGAGCAGGGTGGATCAAGGGGAACCAGTAGATGTAGTGTATTTGGATTTCCAAAAGGCATTC
The DNA here is from genome assembly GCF_052327205.1 of Somniosus microcephalus. NCBI lineage: Eukaryota > Metazoa > Chordata > Chondrichthyes > Squaliformes > Somniosidae > Somniosus > Somniosus microcephalus. Next base: position 411,789,147 of record NC_140987.1, on the reverse strand, counting down.
GACAAGGTGCCACGTAAAAGGTTACTGCACAAGATAAGAGCTCATGGTGTTGGGGATAATATGTTAGCATGGATAGAGGATTGGCTAACTAACAGAAAACAGGGAGTCGGGATCAATGGGTCATTTTCAGGTTGCCACACTGTAACTAGTGGGGTGCCACAGGGATCAGTGCTGGGGCCTCAACTATTTACAATCTATATTAATGACTTGGATGAAGCGACCAAGCGTACTGTAGCCAAATTTGCTGACGATACAAAGATAGGTGGGAAAGCAAGTTGTGAGGAGGACACAAAGGCCGCGATTTTTCCTCTTGATGCAGCTTGGGGGCGGGACAGCTGCCTTCCAGGTTCCAATCCCGCCCCCAATGGCGTCTGACGCACAGACACGATATTGCGTCAATTGGCCTTGTTAAGCCTGACCTGCGGGCTTGCCAGCCAATTAAGAGAAAGCTGGTGTCAGATGACGTCAGTTGATGACGCGTCATCTGCTGGTTTTCTTAAAGGGGCCACGCACTATTTTTTTTGACAGCTGATTTTTCAGTGTTTGACAGCATTGAGGTGCTGCAAACACTGACAATCACTGTACAATGATGAGCCCTTGCACCCTGGCTCTCCAGTGACTCCCTCCTTAGGCTAGAACAGATGGCAGCTGCAGGTGAGGTTACAGAAGTGATCTGTCACTGATGAGTGAGGTTCTCCCAATGAGGTGGGCCTACACAAACAATTCAAAACTTGTTACCTACAGAAAAGTCTAAATACATTAAAAATTATTTTCCCAACATTTTCTTACCTCTGAAACTCACCAGTGTACCATTGGATCCTTCACACCACTTCTGCAGCTGTCATCAATGCACAAACATTACAGTAGACCCACAGCACGCCACACTTACCTGGCATGGTGTCCAGACGTCAGGAAGCCCGCAGTAGACCTGTCAAAATTGCAAAAAGCCTCTTAACTGCCTGTTAACAACCTGTTAACAAGCAGTTAAGTGCCTATGATTCTCTTCCTGCCACAAGGCATCAGGTCCATGCGCAAATTGGGGACCCAACACCTGGGAAGATTGATTGGAGGTTGACAGTGGGTTTCCAACCCGCTGTCAATCTTTTCAATTTTGCCAGATGTCCCACCTCCAAATCCACCCCCTGAGTGCAGGCAAAATTCCCCCCAAAGAGTCTGCAAATGGATTTAGATAGGTTAAGTCGGTGGGCAACAATTTGGAAGATGGAGTATAATGTGGGAAAATGTAAGGTTATCCACTTTGGTAGGAAGAATAGGAAAGCAAAATATGATTTAAATGGAAAGAGACTACAGAATGCTGCAGTACAGAGGGATCTGGGGGTCCTCATACATGAAACACAAAAAGTTAGCATGCAGGTACAGCAAGTAATTAGGAAGGTAAATGGAATGTTGGCCTTTATTGCAAGGGGGATGGAGTATAAAAGTAGGGAAGTCTTGCTCCAACTGTACAGGACGTTGGTGAGACCACACCTGGAGTACTGCATACAGTTTTGGTCACCTTATTTAAGGAGGGATATATTTGCATTGGAGGGTGTTCAGAGAAGGTTCACTAGGTTGACTCCTGAGATGAAAGGGTTGCCTTATGAGGAAAGGTTGAGCAGGTTGGGCCTATACTCATTGGAGTTTAGAGGAATGAGAGGGAATCTTATTGAAACATATAAGATTCTGAGGGGACTTGACAGAGTAGATGCTCAGAGGATGTTTCCCCTCGTGGGGGAATCTAGATCTCGGGGGCACAGTTTCAGAATAAGGGGTCACCCATTTAAGACGGAGATGAGGAGGAATTTCTTCTCTCAGAGGGTCGTGAATCTTTGGAATTCTCTACCCCAGAGAGCTGTGGAGGCTGGGTCATTGATTATATTCAAGGTGGAGATAGAGAGAGATTTGAGCTACAGGGGGGTCAAGGGTTATGGGGAACAGGCAGGAAAGTGGAGTTGAGGCCAAGATCAGATCATCCATGATCTTATTGAAAGATGGAGCAGGATCGAGGGGCCGAATGGCCTACTCCTGCTCCTATTTCTTATGTTCTTATGTAAATTTCAGAATGTATTAGCAACTGGATTGCCCAGACTCAATAGAGATAAGTGTGAGGTTGGACATTTTGGTAGGAAGCATAAGGAGGCCACATACTCCTTGGAAAAGAAGGGCTGGATTTTGCCAGCGCTCAGAGGGCGGGTTTGGAGGCGGGTCCGCTGTCAAAATAGCAAAGATTGACAGCGGGTAGGAAACCCGCTGTCAACCTGCCTCCACACGAGTCTCCCAGGTGTCGGGTCTGTCAGCGGAGAACTGACCCGACACCAAGCGGCGGGGGAGAGAATTGAGATCATTAAATGGCTTGTTAAGAGCCAATTTAATGGTATTTTGAGGCTTCCTTCCAATTTTAGGTGCTCCCCCATGGGTTACCCACTGCTCGGGGAACACGCCAGCTCACCCTGGCATGAGTTGAGTCTGCTCTGATGTACCTGATAAGCTGACAGCTGCAGAAGTGGTGTAAAGGATGCCATGTTGCAGATGGTCAGTTTCAGAGTGCAGAAACTGTTAGTTACTTCATTTGTAAGACATATAGGGCTAGATTTTCAGTTGCTTGCGCCAGCAGTTAGCGCCTTAAGAGAAGTGATTTTCGGGCGCTATGCGTGTAGCGCCCGGGCGCAGCGCAGTTTGCGCCCCGCCCCAAATTAAGTTGCCCGTTAGCGCCGGCGCAAAGTTTAGCGGCCGCCCGGATGCGCGCGCAGAAAATGACGTCACATCCTCGTGCAACGCCCTTTGGCCGCCCCGAATCCAAACTTCAGTCGGACCGCCCCATTGTGCGGCTGGCGTCCAGAGCGTTTGTAAAATGGAACGCAACATACCCTGGGGAGCGCAAATTACAGGGCACTCCTCCTGCGCTATAAAAGGCAGTCTGCATGTGTTGTGTGGACGGATCCAGTGTGTTGTTGTGAACGGTTCCTCCTCCTCCTCCTCCTCCTCCTCCTCCTCTTCCTCCTCTTCCTCCTCTTCCTCCTCCTCCTCCCAGACTCTGCCTTTGAAAAACACACATGCACCCTTCCCCTTTAAGAGCTCACTGGCACCAGAGTGTCTGCCGTGCGCTGCGCCCGAGGTTAGCGCCCCAAAACTGTCTATACTGAAAATCTAGCCCATAGAGATTTCTTTAGCTTACAAGTGTTTAGAGGCAACTGTATGTCCAATGCCACCTCACTGGGAGAACCTCTCTCACCATTGACAGATCGCTTCTGTCATCTCACCTGCAGCTGCCATCTATTGTAGCAACATCGGAGCCAATGAAACAATCACACCTTGGTCCTCCGAATCCTTCCATGATCACCAAGCACAACAGCAGCACCAACAACAACACCAACTTTCTCCGCCATCGCCTGATGCTGCACTGGTCACAGGGCATCAGCTCCTGACAACATTTCTGCTGTAAACCCTGGCTGCCACATGATGCGCCAGGTTGACACCATCCCACACCAGTACCGTAAAGCATCCCTTTAATGTCCAAGCCATTCCATGCACACTCATCACTATAGCGGTGGGTGGGGGGGGGAGTTATGTCTCAACATTCACTGGAACTCAGTAAGACACTTCTCAAGATGTGCACAAATCTGTCCAATAAGGGGCAGTGTTGAAAATATAGATTTCATTGTATGACAACTCATTACCAGAAACTTCACATGGACATTGACTAAACCTTTCAAGTGCCTACCCTTGTGTGTTGTTAGTTGGTATGCTTGCAGTAGTATGAGGGTGAGTGTGAGGGGTGGCTAGTGAGATGGGGAAGTGATAATGTAGATAGAGAGGGATGGGTGGAGGTGCAAGGTAAGTTGGTCTGAGTAATGCTGTGCAGGAGTAGGGTAGGGAAGGCAGAGTGATGGGGATGTGATGAGTGGCACAGCAGGGTAAGTTTGAGTGTGGCTTTGCTGTAACGTTTCATGATCCACTGAGATCATTGAAAGGTTGGCGCCACTGTAGCCAGGGACTCCTCACGACATCCCTGTTTTTGCCCTCCTGTGCAATGTGCAACCAGGCTGTGTTGGTGTCCTGGGGAGGTCTCTTCCACCCTTGGAAGGGAAGAGAACCTCCCTGCGTGCTGTGACTCCCTCCATAAGCATATGGAGGGAGTCATTGGAGAGCTTGGGTGCAACCATCCACCTCTGTGCAGTGCTTGTCAGTGTTTACAGCACCTCAATGCTGTAAAATACTGAAAGAACAAATGTCAAACTCAATGTGGCCGTGGCCCCTTTAGGAAACCGGCTGATGACGCGTCATCAAATGACGTCATCAGACCCGCTTCCTGTTAATTGGATGGGAAGCCTGCAGGGCAGGCTTAACAAGGCCAATCATCGGAAAATCACTTTGACAGAGCGGCTGCAGCCGAGAGCGGGACTGGAACCTGGCAACCAGCTATCCCGCCACCATCCCGACACCGCTGAGAAAATCCAGGCCGAAATGTCTAAATGGAGTAGAGGAACAGAGGGATCTGGGGGTGAGGATTCACAAATCACTAATAAGACCATAAAAAAAGCAAACAAAGCACTGGGGTTCATTTCTAGAGGGATAGAATTGAAAAGCAGAGAAGTTATATTAAAATTTTTATAGAACTTTGGTTAGATCACACATAGAGTATTGTGAGGAGTATTATGGTGGGGAGCTAATTTACAGAACAAACGGGAAACTGTTCAACCTCCGTCGCCTCCAGTCCAGATCCAACGTCGTTCCATCCTCTGTCGTCGAATTACAGTATGCAGACGATGCTTGCGTCTGCGCTCACTCGGAGGTCGAACTCCAAACCATCGTCAACACCTTCACCGAAGCGTACAAGAGCATGGGCCTTACACTAAACATCCGTAAGACAATGGTCCTCTACCAACCTGCCCCTGCCACACAGTGCTGCCCCCCGATTATCAAAATCCACAACAAGGCCTTGGACAACGTGGACCACTTTCCATACCTTGGGACCTACTGTCAACAAGGGCAGACTTCGATAACGAAGTCCAACACCGCCTTCAGTGTGCCAGTGCAGCCTTCAGTCGCCTGAGGAAGAGAGTGTTTGAAGACCAGGACCTCAAACCCGGCACTAAGCTCATGGTCTACAGGGCAGCAGTGATACCCGCCCTGCTGTATGCCTCAGAGACATGGACCATGTACAGCAGGCACCTCAAAGCACTGGAGAGGTACCACCAACGCTGCCTCCGCAAGGTCCTGCAAATCCATTGGCAGGATGGGCGCACCAACGTCAGTGTTCTTGCTCAAGCCAACATCCCCAGCATCAAAGCTTTGGCCACGCTCAATCAGCTCCAATGGACGGGTCACATTGTCCGCATGCCCAATACGAGACTCCCAAAACAAGTACTCTACTCGGAGCTCCGGCACGGCAAGAGAGCCCCAGGTGGGCAGAGGAAACGTTTCAAGGACACCCTCAAAGCCTCCTTGAAAAAGTGTAACATCCCCACCGACACCTGCGAATCCCTGGCCCAAGACTGCACAAAGTGGAGGAGAAGCATCCGGGAAGGCGCCGAACACCTCGAGTCTCTTCGCCGGGAGCAAGCAGAAGCCAAGCGCAGGCAGCGCAAGGAGCGCACGTCAACCCAAGCACCCCACCCACCCACCCCTTCAACCACCATCTGCCCCACCTGTGACAGAGACTGTAGGTCCCGCATTGGACTCATCAGTCACCTGCGAACTCATTTTTAATGTGGAAGCAAGTCATCCTCGATTCTGAGGGACCGCCTAAGAAGGAGAAGAGAGTATTGTGAACAGTTCTGGTCTCCATATCATAAAAAGGACACAGAGGCACTGGAAAAGATGCGAAAAAGATTTACTAGAATGAAGCCAGAACTGAGACGTTATACCTATCAAGAAAGATTGAACAAGTTGGGGCTCTATTCTCTAGCAAAGAGAAGACTGAGGGGTGACCTGATAGGAGGTCTTTAAGATTATAAGGGATTTGATAGGGTAGACATAGAGAAGATGTTTCCACTTGTGAGCGAGACCAGAACTATGGGCCATAAATATAATATAGTCACTAATAAATCCAATAGGGAATTCAGGAGAAACTTCTTCACCTAGAGAGTGGTTAGAATGTGGAACTCGCTACCACAAGGTGCAGTTGAGGCGACTAGCATAGATGCATTTAAGTGGAAACTAGATAAGCACATCTTGGAGAAAGGAAGAGAAGGATATGTTGATAGGGTTAGATGCAGAAGGGTGGGAGGAAGCTCATATGGAGCATAAACACTGGCAGGGACCTGTTGATCTGAATGGCCTGTTTCTATGCTGTAAATACTTTGTAAACCATTAATACAATAGCAAAATACTGCGGCTGCTGGAAATCTGAAATAACAACAGAAAATGCTGGAAACACTCAGCAGGTCAGGCAGCATCCATGGAGAGAAACAGAGTTAACGTTTCAGGTCAATGACCCTTTGTCAGATCTGTTCTGACGAAGGGACATCGACCCAAAACATTAACTCTGTTTCTCTCTCCACGATGCTGCCTGACCTGCTGAGTATTTCCAGCATTTCCTGTTGTTATTGTAAATCATGAACATTAGACCGCTATAGCCAGTAGACAAGGGGACTTTAATCTCATTAGTCTGGGCTGAATTTTTAGAGGAAAGGGCTTTACTTACTACAACAACAACAACAACAACTTGGATTTATATAGCGCCTTTAACATAGTAGCGCCTTTAACATAGTAACACCTTGCAGTGCTCACTCATCTAGTAGGTAAATTCATAATACATTCCTTACATTTTGGAAGCTTTTTTAGAACAGTTTTGGTTTAGATCTTTTCTCTTGTGGGAGAATCTAGAACTAGGGGGCACTGTTTAAAAATTAGGGGTCACCCATTTAAGACAGAGATGAGGAGAATTTTTTTCTCACAGAGGGTTGTGAGTCTTTGGAGCTCTCTTCCTCAGAGGGCGGTAGAAGCAGAGTCTTTGAATAACATTAAGCTGGAGGTAGATAGATTGTTGATAAGCAGGGGGGTGAAAGGTTATCGGGGGTAGGCGGGAATGTGGAGTAATCAGATCAGCCATGATCTTATTGAATGATGGAGCAGGCTCGAGGGGCCGAGTGGCCTACTCCTGCTCCTAATTTGTATGTTAGTATGTACGTATGTCCGTATGTAACTCCAAGGTGACGGGGGTGGGGGCGGGGGGGAGGGGGTGGAATGGCTGGATTCCGTGAAATCCAAGAAAACAAAAATAAATGGTGTCAGTGGAGGGGGCAGGGGAGAGAGGAAGCATGTTGTTAAGGAGTAAATTTGAAGTATTGAAGTGGAACTCGCAGTATTCCAATAGCTGAAAATATGCACAAAACAAATCAACAATCCACAGCTGTACCACATTTCAGCACAGCCTCAAATTCACTCCTACAGAATGTCTTAATAACAAGATCAACACATAAATAAGAATGAAAGGCCATTCGGCTAATGCTAGCTCATTCATCCAGAAAGTACCTACACTTCCCCCATTACAGCATACAGCTGCTTCTTAAATGATTCCGTCATGAGGGAAAATGTTGGAAGGGGAGTCTATAAGCCTGCCACTTGTGCTGAAATTCTCTGCAGCTCAGGCATAATTGACAGAGACATAAAATCTAACTGTCGTAATTTTAAATCATCATTAGCATTCAAAATTATTGGCATTAAAATTACATTATGCAGAGGGAAACTTAAAATGCCCATGGAAGCGTCACAGCAATTAGGTTAGCGCATTCTATCTGAATTCACAGTCCTTTAGATTCAGCAAGCAACAACCTTTTGCAATTTGAATCACCTTTTCACAAATTGCTGTGCCCACCATAGCGGAGTACAAACATTCCAAATGAAAAAAGGAATTTGCAATCGGGTTTTTGTGACTAATAAAAGAGCTGCTCAGTGTTAAGCATATCGGGTGTTATCATAAAATATGCCATTCCTCACAAAAATACCTAACAGGTTTTTTGGACTCGGAAGCAAGGCTGCGTCACAAATCTGCACATCAATAGAAATGCGTGTCACAGCGCAGGCTGCACAAGGAAGACTCCCGTTGAGTTTCAGTAGCTGTCTATTTTTAGATCAACAAAAAAAAAAGATTTCTTTTCAGATCATTTGCAATTCAAATTCTATTCAGATGACCTTATAAGGCAAAAAAACAGAAACAAATCTCACCTGTTCTCAATGTGGATTGAGTATTTGAGGTTACAGGGTGAAACGGATCTGTTAATATTTTTGATGCTAAGCATTAATACAAGTCTCATCCTTTTCGAATGTTGAAAGGGTGCAAGGTAAGTTTCATATTTCATTTCCAAACAATGGCCTAGTGGGTAAAGCCACTGCATCGATCCACTATGCCATTCAAACAAAAAGGTCCCACATTCAATTTATGGTCTGTACTGCGTTATTTGATTTATCTTGGGGCAATAGGTACTACAATTGACCTCAGATGAGAAAGCTAGGGTTCCTGCATCTGATTGTTATCAATTGACCGCTGCTGAAAAATGCAATTTATGAATGTTGGGTGAAAAGCATGATTGTCTGTGGTATCACTCCCCCATGATCAAATTGTTTGCCAACATGATACTCCCTGTTTAGAGTAATACATGAAATATGGGTATTTTGATGAGGTACAAGAGGACCGTTGATACTCATATAATGATGATGTAATCGGAACATGCAGGCTATTTTAACTGTAGGCCCGACTAAGGTCAGCAAAGTCTCCAACCCGTCAGCAAAAGCTGGTGGTAGAAGCAATTCTGGCCAAAAGAGACCCAGATAGGTGCTTTATTTAAATTTTTTTACGTTCCTTCCGGGCCAGGAGGCTCTTAAAGCTTTTAAAGGAGGCTGAAGGTGGACAGGTTGAAGGATTGAGGAATGGGGTTCCAGACAGTAGGGCTATGGTGGCTGTAGGCTCTTCCATGACCATTGGGTTGGTTGGGTTGGTGGGAGGGAAGGCAAGAGTCAGCGGACCAAAACATGCAGGAGAGTGAGTGGGGGAAGGGAGTAAAGAGGTTATGGAGGGACATGAAAACAAGGATAAGGGTTTTAAATTTAATACACTGGGGGATGGGGAAGATGGATGAGTCGGACAAGATATGGTCAGCAGACTTTTGGACAACTTGCTGCAGCTGCTCCGTGTGACTGCCTCTTTAAATTGCAAAATGATGGGGAATGCAGCAGACTATGTTGATCTGAAACATAAGCCAAGACATCAGCGAGTAGATTTGGTCTCGGAGGATTCAGCCCTTGGCTTGCTGGGTACCCGCAAATAATGGTGGCACAGTCGACTGGCATAAAATGAAGACATCATGACAGCTGCCATGGAAACGTATATTCAACTCCAGTATCTGGTGAAGATGGTAGCATGCATAGAACATTGATGGAATAAAAGCCCTTGCGAATCATGTATGGGGCACTCCAGTGTGCAGGAGTCTGTAGGGCTATCGGGTAACATCAATGACACCTTGGACTTTAGGGAATTCTGCCATTCTAAAAAGACCTGGAGGTGTGTTCTGTTACTCCGTGTTGTCCATGGGAAAAGTGATGTACCTGCCTGCGCTGGCAGACAACATGTTACCTGTTTTATGCAGTGAATCACTACAGACTGACTGATGTTACTGGCCTCCTAGGGGAAAAAAATGTAAGTTAGCTGTCACCTTCACTGCTACTGACAGAACCCTGGAGTCAGGCTGTCTCTCTAGTAAACTGGAGCCTCTGAAGGCATTGCTTTCTGCCATGTCCTAATAATTGCTTTGTGGCCAATATATTTGGTTGGCCTACCTCCTTTTGCAATGATTCTGCGCTTCCCTGGTATCCAAAAGTTCTTTCTGGTTCTCCCCCTTCTCTTCCTCCAAATCATAGAATCATAGAATAGTACAGCACAGAAGGAGGCTATTTGGCCCATCAAGTATGTGCCAGCTCTTTTGAAGAGCAATCCAGTTATCCCGCTCTTTCCCCATATCCCTGCAATTTTTTCTCCTTTAATTATTTATCTAATTCCCTTTTATAGGCTACTATTGAATCTGTATCCTCCACCTATCAGGCAGCGTATTCCAAATCCTAACCACATGTTGCGTAAAACAGTTTTTCCTCATGTCGCCTCTGGTTCTTTTGCCAATCACCTTAAATCTGTGCCCTCTCGTTATCGACCCTTCAGCCATTGGAAACAGTTTCTCTTTATTTACTCTATCTAAACCATTCATGATTTTGAACACCTCTATCAAATCTCCTCTTAGCCTTCTATGCTCTAAGGAGAACAACCCCAGCTTCTCCAATCTATCCACCTAACTGTATTCCCTCATCCCTGGAACCATTCTAGTAAATCTCTTCTGTACACTCTCCAAAGCCTTCACGTCCTTCTTAAAGTGCGGTGCCCAGAATTGGTCACAATACTCCAGCCGGGGCCAAACTAGTGTTTTATATAGGTTTAGCATAACTTCCTGGCTTTTGTACTCTATTTATAAAGCCCAGGATCCCATATGCTTTATTAACTGCTTTGTTAACCTGTCCTGCCACCTTCAGAGATTTGTGCACAAACACCCCCAGGTCTCTCCCTTCTTCCTTCCCCTTTAAAATATAGCATGTACTGTCTCTCCTCATTCTACCTACCAAAACACATCACCTCACACTTTTCTGTGTTGAATTTCATCTGCCATGTGTCCACCCATTCCACCAGCCTGTCTATGTCCTCTTGAAGTCTATTAATATCATCCTCACTGTTTACTACACTTCCAAGTTTTGCAAATTTTGAAATTTTGCCCTGAACCCCAAGACCAAGTCATTAATGTATATCAAAAACAGCAGTGGTCCTAGTACTGAACCTTGGGGAACTCTACTGTATCTCTTCCTCCAGTCTGAAAAACATCTATTCACCACAACTCTCTGTCTTCTATCCCTTAGCCAGTTTTGTACCCATGCAGCTACTCCCCCTTTTTATCCCATAGGTTTCAATTTTGCCAACAAGCCCAATATGTGGTATTTTATCAAACGCATTCTGAAAGTCCATATACACAACATCTACAGCACTGCCCTCATCCATCCTCTCCGTTACCTCATCAAGTTAGTCAAATACGATTTGCCCTTACCAAATCCATGCTGGCTCTTAGTCCATGCTTGTCCAATTGGCTGTTCATTTTCTCCCGGATTATTGTTTCTAAAAGCTTCCCCACCACCAATGTTAAACTGATTCACCTGTATTTGCCAGGTTTATCCTTCTCCCCTTTTTGGAACAGTTGCATAGCATTTTCAATCCTCCAGTCCTTTGACACCACCCCTGTCTCTAAGGAGGATTGGAAGATTGTCCCAAGCACCGCCACAGTTTCTACCCTTACTTCCCTCAGCAACTTAGGATGCATCCAATCGGACCGGGTGACTTATCTAATTTAAGTACTTCCTAGTATCTCCTCTTTATCTATTTTTATCTGATCCAGTATTCCAGCAGTCTCCTTGTTTACCATAGCTTTTGCAAAGTCCTCTTCCTTGGTAAACATCGATGTAAAGTACTCATTTAGAACCTCAGTCATGCCTACTGCCTCCACCAATAGATCTCCATTTTGGTCCCCAATCGGCCCCACCACTCCTCTGACAACCAAATAGCACAGATACAACAGGACTGTGAGAGTCTAAAACTGCAAGTAACTCCCCAGCTCTCCTTAAAAATTCCTGGTCACAATGCAGATCAAATGCAGTGAAAATATTTTGAAATTTTGGTGTCCAAACTGCAAAAAAGTCAATTTGGCACTCTAAATCCAAGTTGGCACCTGGCCCTTTAAATACTATGGATTTCAGAAGCAGCCTGACAACTGAAAACGCCTAGATTTTATAGGCTGTATTAGCACAGGATCTGTGAACAACGTTTATGCAGGAGATTGATTTGAAGATGATTTTGATGTCTCTTCCCCATGCTTTACATGCAATTTAAATCTCAGTGCCTGCTTCAGCCATAATGGGGGTAATTTTTACCAAACTGGTTGGGCGGGAAACCCACGGGATCGGCTGGAATGTCAGTTTTACATCCCGTCCAATATTACACTCCATTGACTTCAATGGAGTTAGGTTAGGTTAGCTTAAAATTAGGTTAAAATTGTCCCCAGTGCCTCTGCCCCGCCCAACATGTGATTAGAAATGCACAGCAAAGGTGGCATAGACTGGCCACAATGGCTCTTCCATTCCTCTCTTTTTCCTATTGCTCAGGAAATAGGCACAAATGGGCATTCGGCAGAGGAGAATCAGCCTTGTTTCAGGCAGGTGCTTCCTGCCCCCATTTTCCCCACTTACGAAAATGTATACAGAATGCCATGCTTTCCGTGGGCAGACACCCAGTGTAACAGATCTCCACCTAGCTTCCTAAATCGAGTTTGTCTGATTTACAACAGAAAATCCAACTTTGTATCTTTAGGACGAAGACAACAGGGGGAGAAAAAGTAAAGTTAGGCACTTAGAATTTCCTCAGGCGTTTTCCCAGTCGATCGCTGTGAATTCAGCAGGAGATCATTAGAAACCCTGATAATCAGAAGAACGCCCAAGGAAATTCCCAGTGAGAGATTATAATAGGGATGGCAGATGGGAAATACATGTTTTACACACAAAATGCATAAAGGTTGGAGAAATTATCACTAAGATGGCTTTCCTTCTGAAACATGCCATTGAACCGAGATCAATCGTTGAAGAAATGACTGTGCCTGACTCTTGGCCCTGGTGTCATTCCAATTCTACTGTCAAATGCAGTAGAGATGAACAGGTCAAAAACCATAAAAAGGAGTCAGCGACATTTTTCATCCATTTTCAGTGAAGGAGGAGGTGAGTCGCAGTGGTGGGAGTGTTGAACACAAAGAGGGAAAATTAGAGAAAATAGCTAGATTGAGAAAAGAAAAACTGTGCGGGAAGACATGGGAGAATTGAGTGTTACAAATACAATCCAGAGTAGGTCATGTATATCGTATCATCCTTTAGGTTTCTTAAAAAAAATCTCACAGAGCAATAGGTCGCATTGTCTTGCAAGACAATGCAATTGTTTTATTAATGCTAGATGTAACTGCAGAAAAATTCCTAAAGAAATAGATCCACTTGATGAAAACAACAAAAATTGAAATGAGTGGGTTGGGAAAATTGTTCATCGGTGAGATCAGTCTTTTTATGCATTATCTGTATGGTTATGAGTCATCATTCCAGGCGTACTCTGCAGCACAAGTAGCAACTGCTACAGATTTAATTTCCACTGCTAGACAATGCAGTATATGTGACACCATCCTGGGAAGATGTACTTTAGGTGGCATGCTGAACACAGACTATGCAGATTTTCAAGACCAATTAAATAAAACAGATTTGTAAATATGAAATGGTAATAAAATCCTTCTCCACTTAAAATACATTTTTTAACCATATATTGTAGCTATTATCCTTCTACAAAATACATGTACAGTTATTTAAGGATGCAGTGTGCATTCATTTTTCGGTCACAAACTGCTTCACAGCAATACAGTGTAACTCGGGAGTCAAGTCCTGATGTAACTTTAGAATGCAGCAGTGTCATATCCCCTCCAATAAGCTATCTCATTTTGCTTGGGCCTGACATATTGTGCAGCATAACTCCAGTGTGAAGCCAGGTTTAAAAAGTGCTCAGGTCTCCTGAACCTCCTGGGCACTGGCAAAATCTAAGTTCTTTTTTTAATGTTTTGAGAGTAAGCCTGTACTCTGAAAACCTGTATTGGCTTATCATGTATAATAATATATGCACAGAGCTCTCTCCTGGTGGCCAGGGTGCAAATCACAATCAGACAATGCAATTCTGAAATAACAACAGAAAATGCTGGAAAAACTCAGCAGGTCAGGCAACATCCGTGGAGAGAAATTTGAGTTGACGTTTCGGGTCGAACCCTTCTTCAAAACTGGAAAGAAAAGAAACAAGATCGAAGGAAGGGCTGCGATCGGACAAAAGGATAAAAGAAACAAAAGAAGTAAAAGAGATTAGAAGCTAGACGAGATGGTAATAGGCTGAGATTAGGTGTAAAGTGTACTGGCAGGGCAAAAGATAGCTGCCAGGTGTGAGAGAGAAACAAAAGGAAAGGGGGGGTGGGGGGGGAAAGGAGTGGAAAAATTACAAGAAAAAATGAAATGGGGGCCGAGCTTATGATCTGAAATTGTTGAACTCGATATTGAGTCCGGAAGGCTGCAGAGTGCCTAATCGGAAGATGAGGTGCTGTTCCTCGAGTTTACGTTGAGCTTCCGTGGAACAATACGAGAGGCCAAGGACGGTGAGGTCCGAGTGGGAATGGAGCGGTGAATTAAAATGACAGGTGACCGGAAGCTCGGCTTCACCCTTACGGACTGAACGGAGGTGTTCCGCAAAGCAGTCACCCAATCTGCGTTTGGTCTCCCCAATTCTGATGTTGCACACTGCACTTTCCACTCTGCAGCTACCAGTCGCAAACCATTAACCCAACAGAATTGCAGCCCAAAATAATGTTATTTTCTTCTACAAGTCAAATAATATAGGCTTCAGTGTGCATTCAAAACAAATACAATATGACAAATGAAAAGTAATATTTTTATATTCAGCACTCAGAGTTTCCACATAAGGAGTACATGTCGGGAAAGTATTGCATACCCACTTCCACAAAAATTTCTGTCAATGACATTTTTGTTAAAGATTCAACAAGATACCAAAGCAAAATAAATCAGGTAAAGCTATAGGGGGAAAAAATCAGTATCAACCATTTTGGGTCGCTAACATCGCCTGGGCTAACTTTAGCGCCCGGCGCTAATTAGCACTGGCGACCACGAAATTCGGTTTTAGTGCCCCAAGAGGGAGGTGGAGTGCTAATTCAAGCGCTCCACTTCCTTCTTAGAGCGATAACCCCGATTATCAGGGCATTGCGTTCTGTAGAGCTACGCACTGGGCCACATAGCGCTGCCGCATGGAAGGGCTCTTCCCCTCATTAAAGGGGAGGGCCCAAGCCCATAACTCTGCGGGACCCTACCTGGACCACCGGGGAGCGGGGTGCCATGCCAGCAGCCCAGCACACAAGAGGAGTGCCGGGTTGCAAGATCGCGGCACGGACCCCTCATTCAAAGACGCAACAGGCTGCGACAAGTAAGTTGGCTGATTTTTTTTCCCCCGCCTGCCACCTCCCCTTTACTTAGTGCCTGGCGAGCCACCTGCCGTGCCGTTCCTGCCCCCTGAATCAGTTGCTGTCATCACCCGGCGCAGATTCAGGGAGCGCGGGCCCATTTTGCTGGCGGGGCGAAAACGGCGTTCTGCGCACGGTGATGACGTCGTCATCACCTGTGCAACGAAGCGGGGCACTACCGGTTACCGCCGCCGCTAAACTCCCACTGAATTTAGCGGGAGTCGTTAGCGGCGCCGCGCCCGGGCAAACAGGGAATGCGCTAAGGTACCCAATTTCTAGCCCATGATGCCCACAAAACAGATTTATTAGTTTCAAAATTTAGGGATACACTCCCCAAAATGGTTAACTGACCTAATATTGCAGAAAATAATAAATCCAAATGAAGTTGCTTACTGCATGCGATTTTGTTGCTGAAGGTTCCATGCAATCTAAATTCATTTGGAGGAAACAAAAGAATACCTGCCAATCATGGTGCCTCTGAAACTCTATTCACACTTCTAAAGCAGTTAAACAACTATTTAGCTTGTATAAATAGTGAATATGTCATCCATCCAGTGCCATAAAGCTTGGTTAAAATGGCACAATGAAGAAACCTACTCATCGAAGTCAGGGATTTAACTTATTGCAGGTGGGCGGGTACTTATTGGCGCAATTAACGTCATTAGGAGACGCTAATGAGGTGTTTGCAAATTGTTTTTAATTTGGCTCCAAAATTAACATGTACAGCATGGGTTTCCCGGGGCTCAGGAAACTGACCAGGGAAACAGATGCAAGTTTTGAGCAGCAGTTCAGGTGGGTATTTAAACTTGTCCTTGTCCCATCTGAATAAAAGCTCACTTATTGCATCTGGCGTCTCAGTTCCCTCTGGTAAACGTTTGGCAGAGAGTTCGTGTATGGATACAGCTTTTTTCAACCTTGGAGGCTTTCAAATGACAAATTCAGGATGGGAGGCACGTTGGATGTGTTTGACAGCACATCAGAAGAGGAAGACCATCACCATCCAGGGCAGCGACGACATGCTGTGGTGGGGTCAGCACGTGCATAGGAGGGTGATGCACAGGAGAGGAGCTGAGGTTGCAGGTGGGACTACTCCCATCACAGGGTTCACAGACAGTGGCTCAGCTTCCTTGACCTCTCGGAAGAGCAGTACTTCCGTAGGCTGAGGTAGTCACGTCAGGTGGTGGCAGACCAGTGGCTGTGAAAGTGACCACCTCCCTAAACGTTTTCTCCTCTGGATCCTTCCAGGGTGCTACCGGAGACATATCTAGGATCTCCCAGCTGGCTGCACATAAATGCATAAGGCTGGTCACTGATGGATTGTTTGCCAGAGTCGACAATTATGTAAAGTTCCCGTGATGGCAATAGCCAGAATGAGCAGATTCGCCTCTCTGGCTGGAGTCCCACAGGTACAAGGTGCCATGGATTGCACACACGTGCCACAGCAACCAGTTTTTATAAACCACAAGCGATAGTCGTCCATCGATGTGCAGCTAGTGTGCAACCACAAGAAGAGGTTCATGCAGGTCTGCACCAGATTCCCTGCGAGCTGTCATGATGCCTTCATACTGCGGCAGTCCCACATTCCAGACCTTTTTGTTCCAGGAAGCAGACTTAAGGGTTGGCTCGTAGGAGACAAGGGATAACTTGACCCATGACACCTGTGAAGAACCTCACCAATGAATTGCAGGAGTGCTACAACCAGTGCCACATGACCACCAGGTGTGTCACCAAGCAAGCTATTGGAATGTTGAAGGTGCTTTAGCTGCCTAGATGGATCTAGAGGCACCCTTCAGTACTTGCCAGCGAGGGTCTCCAGAATGGTAGTGGTGTGCTGCGCCCTGTGCAACATTGCGCAACAGAGAGATTGCAGGTGGAGGAGAACGAAGGGACTCATCACTCATCTTTGGATGAGGAGAACATAGAGGAGGATGAGGAGGAGGAGGATGAGCCACCCATCGCCAAACCAGCCACTTACATTGCTGCCTGGGTTGCCCCAATATTGTGGCAGTTCACCTAGTGTAAAACACAAGAAATGAAATCCTGCAGTCTGCTGCCACCACTAGGACCACCCCACCCCCCAGTGACGCATTGCAAGGCCATGGATATAATATCTGTCATCCTGTTCAAGACAGCAGACAATTCCTGCATGACCGTGGTCATGGCCTGCATGGACTCATTTGAGAGTCATGCTTGAAGCTCCACGGAAGCAGCCACTCTATCCATGGCAGACATTCTCGCAATTCCCTGCGCCATCATTCCACTAGCCATCGAGTTGGACTCCTCTATCCTCTCCGCTATTGTGCAGAGTGTACATGGCACGTCTGTTAATACCTAGCTAAGTTGCTGATGCACCTCTAGCATTCTCCTTCTCAACGATAGCCCCCAGGGTTCAGCATCTATGTCCGGCTGAGCAGAGCTTGGAGCGGATTTCACCCCTCCAACGCAGTCTCTCCACAGCTGCCCCTGCCACCGGGGACTGCTCATGCTCACTTGTGAGGTGTGAATCACCAGGTGAAAACCCAACTAACTGTCTAAGTGGACCCAACCAAGTGTGAATATCTGTGTTGGTGCATGGTTGTACATCCTGTGATGGTGCACCCTCAGAAGGAATGAGGCCATCTGAGGAATCATCCTCATGGATGCTATGTGACACTTGCTGTACGCATGAAGGCCCTGGAAGACAAAAAAAGGGATATGATTTGGTCATGGCAAAGTCACACTCTTGACAGTCACCATACTCAGTCTTCTCATAGTTCAGTCATTGATGAAATAAAGTCAGCATATGCGTGTCAGAGTTATTTATAATTTTTTCACCAGCTACCTGCGAGCTCCCTGTCTCTCTATCTCCAACAGAAAGACGCAGATGTGTCTCTTTTCTCCAGAGTGTCCTCCTCTGATTCTGTGAGCTGGGCTATTCGTGGTGACCTCCAGTCCTGTCCCTCTGCGTTGCGTTTTGCGCTCTCTTCTCCTACAAGGGGTGGAAAAATAGACCTGTGAGTGAGTGAAGGTCAGGTAAACACCTGATGGATGCTGTGCATTTTCTGAGGGTGACTATGAGACATATGAATCATGTTGCATAAGGATTGGGGCGAGTAGTTAAATAGGGAGGTGATGAAGTGCATAGAGAGTGAAGGCTGGGTGCTGCTGAGAGTTGAGTGGGTGTGAGGCGCGATGTGATGAAGAGCGCATAGCAAGACAGTGTGGGGGGTGGGGGGCTTAAAGCACAGGATATCGTTGAATCAGCAAGTGTACTCACTTTTCCTGACCTGGTTAGGTAATTAAACCGCTTCCTACATTGCATCCATGACCTGGGCACAACGCTCCTTCTGCTGACCTCCTCAGCCACCTCCAACCACGCCTTCTTGGTAAGAGCCCCAGCTTTATTTCTCCCACTGCTGGGGAAAGGTATGTCCCTCCGGCTCCTGGCTGCACCCAGCAGTAATTCCAGCGATGCATCTTTGAATCTGGTTCCTGCCCTTGCTCTATCTGCACCATCCATCCTGAACACCTCCAATTTCCATTTGTGCACTGTCCCTTTTCAATACAGCTGAGATTGCGTCACACGGGTACACCCACTGTGCAGCTTGGCGACGCAAAACCCGGAAGTCAAGATTAATTAGTTCAATTGAGTTGCGATCGCTGATTGGACCCGCACAGTTGATTTCTGTTTTTTGCCCATCCCCCGTTTGGAAGCCACCTTCAGATTACTATCGGGGCCCATGTCCTCATTTTTATAATACTTCGTTTTGTAGGGTTCTCAAAATTCCCACATTCCCCAAAAGTTATCAATAAAAGGGCCCCTGAATGGATAAGTTATTAAAAAGGGTACCCAAAGGAAAATGGCTTCTGAAACCTCGTGACAGAAGCCTGCAGGATTTTAAAAAGCAAGGCCCTGCAAAAGCAGGCCCATTCAAAGCTTTGAAGAGAAACCTGGCATGCATGGACCTGTGAAAGACTTTGTCATTTCTAAAGCCAGACAGCTAGATAAACACAGAATATGCATTCTTCATCTTGAAACAGATCGACTCAGGATAGACCTAATCTTCAGGCCATTAACTTTCTGCATAAATAATCGGTAACAGTTCAAAGTAGCTACCAAGCCAGGAAAAGACGATTAAACTTCATAAATGACAAACAGCCAGGATATTGAAGCAATTAAGCAAGGAGACAACCGCCCCAAAAGCCGTTAAGGTGAATGACTGTAAACACTTTAGACGAGCCCGCCAAAATTAAACAAAGAACTCGACCTGATTTGGCGCGCAGATAAGGGGTGAAGAACCGGTATAATTGTAGGCCCACCGGTAGCCAAGCTCTCTCTTCTTCTCATCTCGTCCCACGCTGACACCGAAGAAACGCCCACCATAACACCGGGGGCCAAACGCGCGGCAGGAGAGGGCCAGCCATCGGGGCACGACGAGGAATAAAGCCAAACAGCAAGATCAAGGTCGCAGCATGGCAGGGCAGGCTCAACCGAGGACAACTAGGCCGTAAAAGACCAAGTCTATACCGAAGACCACCAACCGAGCCCCAGCCACAACAAAACTCGATGACCAAACCACCACGAGAAGAACAAAACCCGAGGTTTCCACTCTACAACCTAAGGTGTCCAACAAAGGACTTTATATTTCTACCAAAAGAAAAGGGGACCGACCGGACAAATCCATAACCGCGCCCTTACCGCATCAGCGGACTCAACCCAACTGAGGGACCTTCGCAGTTCCCAAGACTGAGACCACGTGGGGACGGCAGGCCCCAAAGGACACAGAGAGCGAACCCCAAAACCGCAACCGACTTAATCGACAGGTTTCGAACTGTCAAGGAAACCCCATTGGTGAGCATAAATCCCTGGCCCTTCTTAGCTCAATCTAGTTAGGTATTGGGGGTGGGACAAGGGTAGGGGGATTATTAATGTGATTGTTCCCTCATTGTGCCGTGTGTTCCCCATTCCCAATTAAGTGTACTTTTATATGTCTGTAGTTATTCTAGTGATTTCCAGTGTTGTAATATTGTTGTGCCTTTAATAAAATCACGGTTTTCTTGTACCTAACCAGTTGTCTACTCGATTTTCTGTATCGCCGCCTGTACCTAAGTCCGGTGTCTAGCACCCAGGGGTGTGGGAGTGATTCGAACCGCTCAGAGACAGTCAGGGGCAGAGCTGACTGGGCACACGCCACCCCCTACAGAAATGGCAACCGCGGCAGGACACCGGCAACAGGGGTGCGATGCAGTAGACAATGGTTCGGAACAGCAAACCATAATGGAGGAGAGGATTTCTGATTATGTGTTCAGCAAGGTGAATATCACGAAGAAGTGGGTCACCAATCTGTTAAAGGCTGGGCGTCCGGTAGATGCCGCAGCTAAGTGGACAGAAGGGAAGTATCACAAGAAATCCCTAGAGAAGTCAGTCTGGTTGATGTGCTTCAAGAAGCAGGTCCAGCTTTTGGACAGGCTCGTTGAGGCACAGGCAGCCGAGATACGGGAGTCAGCCCTGGAGGTCCAAGACAGGGCTCTAGCAGGGGAGAAGCTACTGGTAGCATTGCAGGCCCTGAATCAGGAAAGGGTACAGTTAATGGGGGAACATAAGGCCAGGTTGGAATACCTACAGTGCCAGGTCACCGAAGCCAAGAGCAATGAGCTGAGGTTGCGGGAGAAGAATGCCCGCCTAGCGAAACAAGTAAGAGAGCAGGAGGAGAAAGTGAAAGACGTAAAGGCAGCCTATAAGTTGGCAAGCGAACAGGGGTTTGAAGATGCAGATCATGGCCCCTGCAAGGAACAGATAGAGAATCTGAGCCTGGCCCTAAGAAAGGCAAAGGGCATGGTGTGCCTCATAAGCCCGAAGGCAGCCCAGGCGGATTTTACAGGGAACGAGGGGAGAATGGTTCAGACACCATAGGTAGTGCCAAGGGACGACCCGGTTGAAGAACAGGAGGTCCCGCTCCACTACCCGTAGCGCCAGGTTTTAGCGAAGTCTGGCAGCAAGGGGGAGTGGAGTTAGGAGTAGAAGCGGAGGTGGAACAACCCCCGCAAGAGAGGCTGGAGCCAGGGTCGTTGTGCCCAGCCCGGCAGCGGAGGTTTGGCCCACCCGCTAATGACGGGGAAGAGGGACCCCTCCAAAACCAGCTCATAGTACCCTACGGCACCCAACAGCTTAGGGCTATGGTGAGCCATATCCCAAAGCTCACCGAAAAAGGGGACCCCTCGGTCCACTTCAGGAAGTGGAACAGGCAGCCAGCATCAACGAATGCGATGATGCTGAGCAGACCAAAATGCTGCTGTTCTCTTTGGAGGGTAAGCTCCTCCAGTCCCTCTCTGACCAGTGTAAAAGGGGGCAGTGTGCGTATGGGGAGCTCAAGGAGGAAGTTCTGGAGGACATGGGGATGAATGAGGGAAGTCCTTTCTCCTGTGTGGAGAAGACAGTGCAGCTCACAGGAAAATCCCCGCAGGCTTTCGCGGACAGGCTGTGGCCGGTATATAGGAGTGCCTGTACAGGGGCACCTAACCGGGCGTTCCTGGACCGGGAACAGCTGGCCCACTCGCTCCGCTGCCTGGTGGCAAACAGCTTGCCACAGGTCCGGGCCAAGGCGGAAGTCTGGTTTGACCCTAAGAATCCCCTGACCACCGAACTTACGGTGATCAGACAGTTGACCCTAGCCTATAGGAATGGTAGGGGAACCGATGCACACCCACCTAAGGGGAAGGTGCATGAGGTAAAACCCAGACAGGGTAGGAAGGAGTGGCATCAGGAAGCGAATAACCCTTCCAGCACAAAGCTCAATTGCTACGGGTGTGGGAAGGATGGACACTGGAGGAAGGAGTGCAAAAACCCTTGGAAGGACAACAAGGGAAAGAATTCCACAGCCCCAGCCCAAAAGACGGGGACAGGAATCCCTCCCGCCACGGTCGAGTCATTTTTGGACGCAATGAGGCCCCTATTGACTGGCCAAGGGAAGATAGTAGCCACGACCAGTGCTCTGACCCCATCCGCCCCATCCAACCCACAGCCCTGACTAGAACCAGCGCAGCCTGTCGACCTGTGTCCCCTTGAAAACGATGAGGGGAGCAGGCCCTGTGTTAAGGTGCGGGTGAAGACAGTGCAGGGGAGATATTCGGTGGACACTGGAGCTTCCAGCACGGTGGTCCATTCGGAAGACCCGACCAATTCACCCAGGTCTAACAAGGTCCCATTTAGCATAATGGGATTCACAGGGAACGAGCAGGCTGGGGAAAGGTCCAAACCTTTGGCCATAGATTTAGGATCCCTCCATACCACGTGGGAGTGTAACCAAAAGACCAATGAGGTGGCCAAGCAGAGGGCTAGGGAAGGAGAGTCTTGGGACCCCTATCGGACAGGTTCGGTGGCCGCAATCCGGGACAAGGGAGGCACACAGGGGTTAGCTTTGGCCCCCGCGGACCTAAAGCAGGTCCAAGCCCCTTCCCGTCCTTAAGGCTGTCCTGGCAAGGAGAAAGAATGGGGAGTCCATAGAAGGCCCGTTCAGGGCAGCGGACGAGACTTTAAGGCAGGCTGCTAGTTATATTAATCAGTGTAAATTGTTTAACCCCGAGAGGAGAGAACAGCCCGTTGGGATAAGGTCTGAGGATAGAAATCCTCAGCCTGCAGCAGGAGCAAGTTCACAGACTGCACAGGCAGGCACAGTGGCTTGTTTTAGGGGAGGGGCCATCCTGCCCACCGCTTGGGACACTCCCCCACTCTTCTGGGATTTAGATGAGGAGGGACGTGAGGGCGAAGACCCCGCCCCTGACCCAAGTTTAGATGAGGTGGGACGTGAGGGTGAAGACCCCGCCCCTGACCCAAGTTTAGATGAGGTGGGACCTGAGAACGAGGACCCCTAGCCCGCAGCATCAGGCTGCGAAGGGCTACCTGCCCCTAGCACAGGTTTAGGAGAGGTAAAGCCTGAGGAGGGAGATCCCCAGCCAACGGTAGTGGGAAGCCCACAGACCGCACCGGAGGGGGCAGTGGTTCGGGTTAAAGGCCCACCAGCCAGAAAAACCCCACCCGCCAAAGTCCCTAGAAGGTCCCCACGAATGCCCCAGCCAAGGAAACCGTGGTCACCGTCTCCCCAGTTTTAGGGGACAGCCTCCCGAGTCAGGAGTAAATCTAAAGACAGAGGTCTCCAGCCAGCAGCCACAGGCTGCGAGGGACCGAAAGTACAGGACAGTGCGGCCACACCGAAGGGAGCGGTGTGCCGCAGCCCAAACAGGGATTAGCCTGGCCACCCGGAGGCGGGCGGCGGATGTACATAGTTATGCAATTTAAGTGTGATATTGTTATGTTTGGGTGTTTAGTTTAAGTTTAAATGAGGTGATTGGTAGTTTAAATAGTAGCAGTATTGTTAAGAGTGTTTTGTGTTAAGTCAAGGTTGCGAGACTCGACTATGCTTTACACAAGCCAGAGAATCTCCTCAGGACCTGGCTATATGCTCCTGTGTCGCTTTGCAGGAGAGGATTTCAAGATGAAAGGGGGCGTACTCCTACTCGCCCTGATAGGAATGAGCATTGGAAAGCGAGGTGACGTCGAGGACTCCCACATCTATGGGTGCTCAGGAGAGAGAGAGCACCGGTTGTGACTGCTGGGGGTGGCGAACGAGGCGTGGAGGAGCTCGCTATTTATTCCCATGAGGGAAGATGGCCAGGGTGGCTGGGATACAACTCAATCGGTACTCCAGCCAGACCGGGTTCACCTATGGGGAGGCCTCCCTCCCCTGCCCCAGCGTACAGGTTGTGGCCTCACGGGTCGGGGTCACTGAGGGGAAACGCGTGTGCCTGACTTGCAGAGGACAGATTCCCCTGGGAAGGTGGTGGTGGCTCAGAAAGCTGAGCAAAGACATGGGGGACCGTACAGCTGACTGGGCATGAATGGGGAACGACACCTACCGGATGGTCACAGGGACCCAAGGAGGGACTAGCGTATGCTGGGATAAATGGTGGGAGTCGGAACAGGGAATTTATGTCTGCAAGTGGGGGTCACAAAGGGCCTGCCCCACAGGCATATCCATCATCTTCTCCGCGTCATGGCAGGATAAGGGGAAGGGGGTGGAATGGGATTCCCACCTACACACTTGCATAGTCCCACGTTACCCAGCCCCAGTCAAAGCCACTGAACTCGTGGCACGTGCCCGGAAGCCCCTGCTCACGACTCAGGCAGCAAGGACACACAGAGAGGGGTGCCCTGCCACCACCAAGGGACCAGGGAATGGGCTGGTACTAGTGCAGACAAAAAAGGTGCTATACCAGGGGGTACACTACGCGGTAGCTTCCGTGATTTTAAACCTTACCGAGGTACACTTACCTGAGGGTGCCCCAAAGAGACAGAACAGCTATACCAGGCCCTGTTAAAAGAAATGTTCAGGAAATTCTACGAGTTCGATTTTGCCAATGTAGACAAAACCGAACTATACACTACACACCATGGCCTAGAAATTCAGTATAGCCACTTTTGGGGCGCTACAGCCGGGCGGCCGCTAAAGTTTGCGCCCAGCGCAATTTCGCGCCACCTTCGCCGATATTCAGTGGCATCGCCCCAAGAGGTTGCTGCAGCGCTAAAACAGGCGATGCATGACTATCATTAGGCGCTAAGCCGGCGGCCCGGGGCGAAACCCCCGAGGGCGGGCGCAGCGCAGGTGCGGCGAGTTGCTGATTGACGGCAGACACTCTGGCGCCGGTGAGCTCTTAAAGGGGGAGGGTGGATTTGTTTGCCTGCCACGCCCTGCACACTGCAGCCCTGAAGCAAGGCCTGACCACTGCTGCTTGATCTGTACAACGCCCAGGACTATGGAGAAGGACAGGGAGAGAGCGCAGCGCTTCAGCGACGGTGACCGGAGGGTGCTGGTTGGCGCAGTGGAGCGCGGGCGCGATGTTCTGTTCCCTGAAGGTGGCAGGAGGCCGCTGCCCAGCACCTATCAGATAGCCTGGAGGGAGGTGTCAAACAGGGTGACCTCCAACAGCGTGGTTGCCAGGACTCCTGTGCAATGCCGAAAAAAGTTCAACGACCTTACTCGGGTTGTCAGGGTGAGTACCCTTTCCAGTGTCCTCCTCATCCCTGCATGTGCACCTCAGTTTATGGGCTAAGGGACCTGAAAGCCCTAATGCCCAGCCCTCATCCAGCAGCTATGGGACTGTCATGAAAATCACTTGCACATTCAGCACTTTACACACTGTAAAAGCTATTCGACCATGGGAGGCAGTACAGCCCAGATCAGGGCTTCACACTGTCAGGGCTAGTCCACCATGGGAGGCAGTGCAGACAAGATCAGGGCTTCACACTGTACTTAGAGGCCGTCCTTTCTCTTGTAGGGCAAGGTGGCGCACAACCGAAGGCAGCAGCGTGAGACCGGGGGAGGCCATCCTGACCTCAAACAGCTCTCCGACCTGGACCAGCGTGTGGAGCGCATTATATCAGGCCGGCTGATTGGCCCCGTCGCCAGTGCAGATGCCGACCCTGTTGTGGGCCCCAATGGTAAGGGCATCACCTTTTTGACCAATCTCTTTCCACTTGCGCCTCAGAACAGCATCCTTTGCCACTGTCGGCCCAATGCAGTGCATAGCAGCACTCATGCCTCCCTCGCTGCCGCCCTGTCCTCACTCTAAAGCAACTCTTGTGCCTCCCTGCTTTCAGATGGTGAATCGCCAGGTGAGGAGGCGGGCCCTCAACCTGGCACTGTGAGTGAATCGGAGGGCGAGGAGGAGGAGGAAGAGGAAGCCGGACCATCAGTGCCACCCTCAGCCGAGGCAGCCCATGGCGATGATGGGGACACGTCTTCCCTGGAGGGGAGCCGGGGGGAAGGGTCGGAGGAGAGTGAAGCTCCGGGGCCCAGCGGCCTGCAGCAACGCGGGAGGGGTGGGGAAGCTCGGTGGCCTTCTCCCCGGAGGGTGAGTATGGCCTCCAGTCCTGCTACGGTGAGCGCAGAGGAGGTGCGGCTCCTCAAGGAAATGGCCGCCCAGGCTGAGCGCAGGCACACTGAGCTCATGGCTGCAGTGGCAAGGATGCCTGACTCCATAGAGTCACTGGCAAGGAGTGTGCAGGAATTCGGGGCAGCACAGGCCAGGAGTCTGCAGGACTTCGCGGCAGCACAGGCGGCTTCTAGCCAAGTGCTCAGTCATGCCGTCCATTCACTGGCTGGTGTCATGCGGACACAGACCAGGGCCACAAGGGCACTAACTGCTGCCACCCTCGTTGGATCGGCCAGGCATCGCCAGGGCACTCGCCGCGCCGCAGCAGCCCAGCAGTCTGTGCTTCAGCAGTTTGCTGCGCATGCTGCAGTGCTGGCCCGTGCGAGTGCCAATGTCTCAGGTGACCAGGGAGTACCTGTGATCTGTCAGGTTGGCAGCATTCCTGCAGCCGACACTGCCACTCCTCCATTGCAGCTGCCATCAGCCGCTGGACAGACTGCTGCCGCCCAAGCAGAGTTGGAGCAGTCAGCAGCCGGCCCCTCCAGGGCCAGAGCTGGTCCAGGCCGACCCCCAAGGGCATCTGCCGTCTCGCCATCTGACCCTCAGCAGCCTTCCCCCAGCCTTGCTGCAGCCACTGGGGTCCCATTGAGGAGGAGCTGCAGGGCGGGCAGGGGCCAGTCACGGATGCGAAAGGCATCACCCTCGCAGGGCAAAAAGTAGAAGGTGTGGCCAAATGTTTTGTTTCACTTGTAAAGGCCGAGACTGGTGTATTTGTTTTTTTGGAAAGGCCGAGACTGGTCGATTTGTGTTTTTTGAAAGGCCGAGACTGGTCGATTTGTATTTTTTGAAAGGCCGAGACTGTTCGATTTGTGTTTTTTGAAAGGCCGAGACTGTTCGATTTGTGTTTTTGCGGGGGGCTTCTCTCCATTAGTTTGTTATGTGGGAAGAGCACAGAGGTATCAAAGTAATAAATGTTCTTAAATCGCACTGTCCATGCTTTCTTTTGGAAGTCCTGGTTGCCCTGCTCGGCTGAGGGCTTGTGGAGCGGCTACATTCATCTTGTGCCATAAGCCATTCCCTGAGAGGGGGCCTAGAACCGACGTGCAATAAGCCGCCGACGGGCGGCCCTTGCACTTTCTGCCTCCCTCCTGTGCTGGTCCTCCTCCTTCTCCTCCTCCTCCTGTGGTGGTCCTCCAATGTCTGGTGGCAGTGGCTGAGTCCTGCGGATAGCCAGGTTGTGCAGCATGCAGCACACGACCATGAAATGGGAGACTCGCTTAGGCGAGTACTGTAGGGCTCCTCCGGAACGATCCAGACAGCGGAACCGTTGCTTCAGGACGCCGATTGTTTGCTCAATGATGTTCCTGGTTGCTTGATGGCTGTCACTGTATCCCTCTTCAGCAGGGGTGCTGGGCACACGGAGCGGGGTCATCAGCCAGGTGCACAAAGGATAGCCTTTGTCCCCGAGAAGCCATCCTCGTGGGTGAGGCTGGGCCTGGAACATGTCTGCCACAGAAGTCTGGCGCAGGATGAAGGCATCGTGGCTGCTGCCTGGAAAGCGGGCATTGACAGCTAGGATGATCTGCCTGTGGTCACACACCAACTGCACGTTGAGCGAATGGTAGCCCTTCCGGTTGCGGTAATCCTCAGCATTCTCTAGAGGTGCCCGCAAAGCCACATGCATGCAGTCAATGGCGCCCTGCACCATGGGGAAGCCCGCTAATGCTGCAAAGCCCATTGCACGCTGTTGCTGCTTGACAACGGCCATGGAGAAGGAGATGAACTGACGTCTCCTTCTGAAAAGGGCATTGGTCACCTGGCGGATGCAGCAATGTACGGCAAACTGGGAGATGTTGGAAATGTCCCCAGCAGCGGATTGGAAGGAGCCGGTGGCATAGAAGTTGAGAGACACCGTCACCTTCACTGCCACCGACAGAGACGTCCTGCTCCTCAGCTGTGGCTGCAGATCTCCGCGAAGCAGGTGGCAGATCTCAGTGACCACCGCCCTTCGGAATCGCAGCCTCCGAATACACTGCTCGTCGGACATGTTCAGATATGAGAACTGCTGGCGGTATACCCTGGGTGGGTAAGGCCTCCTTAGCCGACGCCTGTTGCCCCTTCTCCATCTGGCCATGACTGCCACTCTCTCACGGCGTCTCTGAGCCCTTTGAATGCAATGGAGAAGGCCAACGTTTGCACCCATTGCAGCCCCCATTATATGTTTCCAATCAATGCTATGACACTGAAGTTAAAGACAAGTGCAAAGCTGTGGCCTGAAGCCACAAGTACCTGTGTGAATGTTGAGCCAAACCAGAAAGCTCTCTACCTTTGTCTCTCTGCAAAGATCCGCCTCTCACAAAGAAGGAGTGTTGCAAAATGGCTGCCATTTGTACTGCAGGAGGAGTGCCCTTTAATTTGCGCCCCCTGCGCCCCGCAGCGACTGGGAACCGTTCCCCTCGACCAGTCACTAGGGGCGCCAGGCGCACAATAGGCCGGCGCCACTGAATTTCCGGTTTGGGGCGCACAAAGGGCGTTGCACGATGAAATGATGTCAGGATCTGCACGCGCAGCTGAGCGCGCGCAAAGGCTTTGCGCCGCCGCTAAATCTTTACTGAAGTTGGGGAGAGGCGCAGATCGCGCTGCGCCCGGCCGCTAGCCGCCTAGCGCCCCACATCTCCTCCTCCTAAGGCGCTAGCGGCTGGCGCAAACAACTGAATTTCTAGGCCCATGAGTATTTTGGTAGTGCGGGGAGACAAAGAAGGGGAGCCTGGAATGATGTTTTTACAGCGTTTAACACAGGGTCCTCTGTCATCAACAGCCTGGATGACATAGAATTGCAGACACAGATAAACGGTCTAAAAACACAATTGAGGAAAATCTTAATGGATGAAAATAAGGTAGTAGGCTCAGAGTTACATGAGGACCAGGCCATGGCAGTCCATTTAAAAGAGATAATAGCTGAGCTGGAGAGACACGCCAAGACTGTAAATGCCCTCATAAGAGAGGACAGAAATGCTTCAGATCAGGCTGCACAGAACGAGGTGTGCATACTGTACGGGGCATGGCTGCTGGGCGAGGGCCGCAGTAACCTGGAGGATTTAAAACAGGGTTTAGTCCCCTCCTGGATCAGCAACAAGCACCTCGCAGCCCTCCATCCATTTGAGAATGCATTGAGCCCGTGTCAACTCCGGCTAGCTTCTGAGGCCTACCCAGTCCCAGTAGATTGTGGATGTTCAAACCATACTATCATAGGTATAGTAGTAAGAATGCCGGTCATGGGTGGGACAGCCCGACCCGCACCGGTATACAGGGTAGAGAACATTGGAGTCATTCAGGGGGTGCACACATCCGTTTCACAGCGGTCCCACCTTATGTCATAAAGTGGGAGTACGCTATGACAGGTACTGACCTCTCGGGGTGCCGGAGCCGGGGAGCACACATAATACTGTGTCCCCAGCACTTGAACACCTATTCAAAACCACAGTGCAGGTTTAAAGCTGCTGGCGCAAAACCTATAAACTGTACCATGGAGGCAATGGCACAAGACCATGTTCCCCCACAGGTAGCATATATAGGAGGTGGGACCTATTGTGTCACCACAGGTGCGCCCCACCACCAGCATGGACAGCATAGCTGGTGTCCGGTAAGTGACAGCAGTTTCTGCTTTAAACCCGAGGCAGAAGTTCAAGTGGCCCAGGGACAGATTGTCCCCATTCCTGAACCCTCCACTGTTCACCTCACTGTAAAAGAGAATTTCACCAACCTGCAAAAATATGTAGCGCATTTCGGCTACGAAATCCCCCCTCTCCCAGAACACCTTACCAAAATACTAAAAGCAGTAATTGTTTCACAGAAACATTTCTACACTCTAGAGCAGAAGACAGCAGAGATAGGGGCCAAAATATTGGATATTGTGGTTCCACTCTGGTGGGACATTTTTGAAAATATAGAGGTCCCTTCATGGGTTAGACTGGCTTCCCACATCCTCGTGGTTTGTCAGCTGGGAATAGTATTGTACCTAGTGCGCACTCAGTGCAAGGGAAAAGGCCAGATACTAGAATTCCGAAACCAAAGGACCTGGAAGGAACATTATGTTAAGGTGGAGGGAGATACAACTGTTTGAATTTTTTGTGTTTCTGAATAAAGATTGTTATTTTTTTGTGCTCCTTTTTGTTATTTTTAATAAAGACTTTTGATTTGTTATTTTTAATAAAGATGTGTATGTACCGAGTGGTGCAGGGGTGTTGGACCCCCTCCATGCTTGGATATGTGTAAACGACTGTATTCTGCCTATGTATGCTTATGTACACTACATTTTAAAGAATGGGAAATGCATGTGTCATGGGATCATGGGTAGATAATTACAGGGAAGGTTGACTATGGAAGGTCGGGAATTTTGCTCACCTTGAAAGTATGATACTTAAAGCGAGTTTAGTATCAATAGGGGGAAGTGTAGGGTTCTCAAAATTCCCACATTCCCCAAAAGTTATCAATAAAAGGGCCCCTGAATGGACAAGTTATTAAAAAGGGTACCCAAAGGAAAATGGCTTCTGAAACCTCGTGACAGAAGCCTGCAGGATTTTAAAAAGCAAGGCCCTGCAAAAGCAGGCCCATTCAAAGCTTTGAAGAGAAACCTGGCATGCATGGACCTGTGAAAGACTTTGTCATTTCTAAAGCCAGACAGCTAGATAAACACAGAATATGCATTCTTCATCTTGAAACAGATCGACTCAGGATAGACCTAATCTTGAGGCCATTAACTTTCTGCATAAATAATTGGTAACAGCTCAAAGTAGCTACCAAGCCAGGAAAAGACGATTAAACTTCATAAATGACAAACAGCCAGGATATTGAAGCCATTAAGCAAGGAGTCAACCGCCCCAAAAGCCGTTAAGGTGAATGACTGTAAACACTTTAGACGAGCCCGCCAAAATTAAACAAAGAACTCGACCTGATTTGGCGCACAGATAAGGGGTGAAGAGCCGGTATAATTGTAGGCCCACCGGTAGCCAAAATCTCTCTTCTTCTCTTCTTGTCCCGTGCTGACACCGAAGAAACGCCCACCATAACACCGGGGGCCAAACAGCGGCAGGAGAGGGCCAGCCATCGGGGCACGATGAGGAATAAAGCCAAACAGCAAGCTCAAGGTCACAGCACGGCGGGCAGGCTCAACCGAGGACAACTAGGCCGCAAAAGACCAAGTCTATACCGAAGACCACCAACCGAGCCCCAGTCCCAACAAAACTCGACGACCAAACCACCACGAGAAGAACAAAACCCGAGGTTTCCACTCTACAACCTAAGATATCCAACAAAAGACTTTACTGTCCCTATTTCTACCAAAAGAAAAGGGGACCTACCGGACAAATCCATAACCGCGCCCTTACCGCATCAGCGGACTCAACCCAACTGAGGGACCTTCGCAGTTCCCAAGACTGAGACCACGTGGGGACGGCAGGCCCCAAAGGACACAGAGAGCGAACCCCAGAACCGCAACCGACTTAATCGACAGGTTTCGAACTGTCAAGGAAACCCCATTGGTGAGCATAAATCCCTGGCCCTTCTTAGCTCAATCTAGTTAGTTATTGGGGGTGGGACAAGGGTAGGGGGATTATTAATGTGATTGTTCCCTCGTTGTGCCGTGTGTTCCCCATTCCCAATTAAGTGTACTTTTATATGTCTGTAGTTATTCTAGTAATTTCCAGTGTTGTAATATTATTGTGCCTATAATAAAATCACGGTTTTCTTGTACCAAACCAGTTGTCTACTCTAATTCTGTATCGCCGCCTGGACCTAAGTCCGGTGTCCAGCACCCAGGGGTGTGGGAGCGCTTCGAACTGCTCAGAGACAGTCAGGGGCAGAGCTGACTGGGCACACGCCACCCCCTACAGATTTGATGTTATTATTTATAGCTAAGTAGCTAAATTTATGGCAATTTAAGAAATAGAGAAGTGGAATTGATTGGAACACAAGAGTTTCTCTGTAGTACAGGCTGAGGAGCTAGGAGACACAAAACTGAGATGCTACAGCGCCACCACTGGCAGGAGACTGTAAATTTTGTTATAATTGTAGGCTTAGGAATATATAATAGGGAAAAAGTTGAAACAAAAGCATGATATGTTTGGACACTGGGAAGTTTTGTACACAAGAAGATGTAAGATTTTTAAAATATTGTATAACCGTATATAGATCGATTATAAATTTTACTGATGCTACTGCTGGAGAATGGAACAGTTTCCATTCGGATAACCAGAGTCAGCACCAAACATTCTCAGGTCAAGCATAGCGCAGCTAGATGTAGAGTAAAGCTCTCTCTACTCTGCTCCATAATTTGGATCTTTCTGCATCTGCTACATAAAAGTGGTTCCAGAAGACAAGATGAAATAAACAAAAGTCTTCTTTTGATTAGCAGAGCAATTAAGAGAACTAACAAAGACAAGAAAAAATGAATTGACCTAGTTAAGACCATTTCTGCCAGAAACTATCTCCAATCTGCCCTGTCAAGGAATGCTTCATGTTATTTAATCTCCTGAGGAAAGAGCCTCAACATTTCTCCTTGACTCACAAACGTAAAGAATGGAAACTTCAGACTGCCTATTTATGCTCATAGCTCCATTAATGAACCCTGGTATGTTGCTATTTAAAGTTGACAATTTTTTGCTCCCAACAGCACCAAAATGATTGTTTCATGGAGTATTTGATCATTTCTGTTAATAATTTACTGTTGAGGTAACTGCACTTCCTGGGTCCTGTGACTATCCATTATAAAATGAACACACAGTAGGGAAATTACCCTGAAGTAACTCAATTTAGCACAAGTGCTCTACAAAAATTTATGTGTGCAAGGCCTCACTAGATAGCTCTGTAAATAGAGTGATATAAAACAAATTAATTTGCCCAAACGCACACACTCTGCCCTTTCACCTCGGATTGGATTTAATGGATGGAACTGTCCTTTTCTTTAATTGTCCTATATAATATAAGTTTGGCCTGCCTCAATCTAGCTCCTGGTGGGCATAGACACTAAACTGTTTCTAATTTGGCATTAATTGGTGCTAATTTGGCAATCTTATTCAGAGATTCTACATATTTGGATAGCATGGCAAACAGAAATAATACACTTGCCCATTATGCTCATCTGAGGTGGGGGTAAAAACACATTGGTCCAACCATCTTCAGCTGCTTCATCAATGACCTTCCCTCCAACATAAGGTTAGAAATGGGGATGTTCGCTGATGACTGCACAGTGTTCAGCGCCATTCACAACTCCTCAGATAATGAAGCAGTCCATGCCCGCATGCAACAAGACCTGGATGACGTTCAGGCTTGGACTGATAAGTGGCAGGTAACATTCGCGCCATAGAAGTGCCAGGCAATGACTATCTCCAACAAGAGAGAGTCTAACCACCTCCCCTTGATATTCAATGGCATTACCATCACTGAATCCCCGACCATCAACATCTTGGGGGTCACCATCGACCAGCAACATAAATACTGTGGCAACAGGAGCAGGTCAGAGGCTGGGTATTCTGTGGCGAGTGTCTCACTTCCTGACTCCCCAAAGCCTTTCCACCATCTACAAGGCACAAGTAAGGAGTGTGATGGAATACTCTCCACTTGCCTAGACGAGTGCAGCTGCAACAACACTCAAGAAGCTCGACACCATCCAGGATAAATCAGCCCATTTGATTGGCACCCCATCCACCACCTTAAACAATCACTCCCTCCACCACCAGCGTATCATGGCTGCAGTGTGTACCACCTACAAGATGCACTGCAGCAACTCACCAAGGCTTCATCGGCAGCACCTTCCAAACCCATGACCTCTTCCACCTAGAATGACAAGGGCAGCAGGCACATGGGAACACCACCACCTCCAAGTTCCCCTCCAAGTCACACACCATCCTGACTTGGAAGTATATCGCCGATCCTTCATCATCGCTGGGTCAAAATCTTGGAACGCCCTCCCTAACAGCACTGTGGGAGTACCTTCACCACACGGACTGCAGCGGTTCAAGTAGGCGGCTCACCACCACCTTCTCAAGGGCAATTAGGAATGGGCAATAAATGCTGGCCTTGCCAGCGACGCTCACATCCCATGAATGAATAAAATAAATTTTTGCTAAATTTATATTATGAACTCACTTTAAAATCTTTGATGAATTGTCTTAGTTTTTTTTTTTAACTTTCTTCCCTCCTGTCCTGAAACTATTTACTAGGGTACTGTTGTATGCCAGCCATTTGGTATCTTGTACAGGTGCACAAGAGAGATATTGGAAAAACCTCCCCAGATATGGATATGGACAGAATACTTCCTGATTTAACTAATCTTTTTTATTCTTTCAACGTTGCTAGTGCCCTGCATAATAGGCTTTGATCATCTTGGTTTCTCAATTCAGAAAATACATAAATGGAATGAGATTGTGGAAATTTTGCCAAAATTAAAGATTTGTTATTTACATCTACACTAAGTTTTAAAAATGAATCTATTTTAAAATATTCATATCGATGTGCTTTTTTAACAAAAAACAAAATTCCTTTTTATCATTATAATGTGCAATAATAAAAGAAAATCAAGCTGGAATAATTTAATGTCTCTTATCTTCTACTGTGTATAAATAAAAGGCAGGAAATCAAAAAAAATCCCACTGACTCTCGCAATCAGTTGGTGAAGGCAGTGGGTAACTGATCCAACCAGACCAGAAGGTTCCAAGTTCCAAAGGATCTCAGTCAGATGGTAATCAAGTCACTACAATCGGCCTCAGTGTTTCTGGCTAATAAGTGGAAAATCAGACTGGGTATCTGCTCCTGAACGCTATCCAGTGAGGGCTGCTGGAAAGTGGCTGTAGACATCGGGTGACGACAGGGCTAAAGCTCAGTTGCGATGATCCCGCCCCCCCCATCCTGCCACATAGGCATATAGCTTTCCAAACCCTACTGTTCAGGCTCCGAAATGAAAAATGGTAATTTGACTCCATTACCGGAGGGTTGGCCAGCACCCATGAAACTAACAATGAATCAATACCTTCAAGAGAGGAAGGAAAAACTGGCAAAGAGAACAGGTACTTTATTGGGCCAGATTTTCCCACCTCCAAACTCATGTCCTAATATGGATGCAAAGAGGCGTAAAAATGGACCTGACATTTCCTTGTACATAAACATACTTTTTAGCAACATCTACAGGGTCTAAATCATTAATATTGATGCATTTACTCATCCTAAGCCATTTCATACGTTGTGCATTGGAGGATACATTGGGCTGGATTTTCATTGAGGAGGCAGGTAGGAGGCTGGACTACAACTTTTGGGGTTGTAGTCCCGCCTCCATCGAGTTCTAGCCAACTCACGCGATTTAGACTTGATTCACCTCGTTAAGCCTGCCCAGCGGGCTCAGCAGGCCAATTAAGGGCCACCCGGCAACAGGTGACATCACAGGTTGAAATATCAGCGTTTCACAGCTGTTTGAAGCTGTCAAACACTGACAATCTGTACTCCAGATGAATTCCTTCCTCTCAGGATGATTTAGAGATCTCCCCGGAACAGAAAGCAGAGACTGCAGATTTTGACAGCTGGCGGCCATTCTGCTTTCTGTGTCGGTGAGATGAGGGACTCCCGAGACCTGAAGGAAGGAAAGCTGTAAAGGTAAGTAAAGGTTAGTAGAACTTCTTTAAACACTTTACACAGACTAAACACACTTACCTCTGCACTCATGCACCCATCACTCACCTGAACACCGGACATCTCGACCCCTCCAAGCCCTTCAGCCCGATGGCCCACCTCGCTAAGTTGGCGTGGTTTGGAGCCATTGGGAATCCCACATTTCAACATTGAAAATAAGGATTAGGCTAAAAACTGCCTGTTAACTACCTGTTAACAGGCAGTTAATTGGCACTAATCCCCTTCCCACCTCGGGGAGGCGGGTCCCATTGCGGGGCGGGTACCTGCCTCCTTTGAAACTGGCATGGAGGCGGGTTGGGGGTGGGATGGGGTCAGGACCCCCGATTTCAGGATGTTAAGCTCCCACACGCCTCCAATCCCGACTCCACGGCCCAATGAAAATCCAGCCCATTGAGTCAGTATTCATTTGGTAAGTGCCTTTCCTGGTAGTTCTGCCTCTGTTTTTAGAATGGAATATTAAAAACCGTAAAGCAAACTGGAAAAAACCGTCTTCAATTAAATGTACTTTTATCCCAACGGGGACAGGGAAAAGGAGTTTTGATGTAAATATATAATAAAACTAATACAAATTGGGGATTTTCATTGATTTGTGGGGGCGGGGTATTCTGTGAGGTGTTGAAAACTATTTCTGCTCCTGATAATTTGCAACCAAGTAGCATTTGTACCTAAACAAAAGAGGACACTTAAAACCCTAGGATCTGAACTTCCTCTTAACAAAAAAAATGAGAGATTTTCCATTTTTCTGGGTAATTAATGAGCCACTAGCAAAAACATGGGAAAGTGTTGCTTCAGAGTGTGTGATTTAATTCGGCCATTGTTAATTTCAGATGAAAACAGGCATTCTCCTGGTTATCATTCAAAGAGGAACATCACTCCTTAGGTAGTGTTAGACATGGTATATTAAAGACACTTCAGTGGCGTTTATAATTAACAGTAAGATTACAGTTGATTATATTAAAAAAAGGTTTTGTGTATCCAAAATGCAAAAAAATGCATATCTTGATGTATGTATAGAAAATGAAATTATTTAGGGCTGGCAGTGAGCCCACACACTGGAAAAGAGCTCAGTCAAAATCAATAGAGGCAGTCATTAACCCAGGGTGCTTCAACAAATCTTGTCATTTCAACTGTATGTGATAATTCACGTCCCTCATACAGTCAAGCTCATTACTCATCAACTCTTACTGTTTATGCAAAAATGTTCTAAAAAGTCATTAGGAGTAGATATAATAATATGGATGCTAAAAAAAAAATCACAATGCTTTATTTTTTTTTTAAAGGAGTACTAATGGCAAGGCTCATTTTTCAACTCAGCGAAAACCTTTATTGGACAATGGAAAGGTTGATATTTCCCAAAGCAAATTTGCTATCTTGTATTCTCCTCCTCTTTTGTCTGCAATGACAAAATTTATTGAAGCAGGGGAGTTATCCCCGGTGTCCTGGCCAATATTTATCCCTCAACCAACATAACAAAAACAGAT
The DNA here is from genome assembly GCF_052327205.1 of Somniosus microcephalus. Taxonomy (NCBI): domain Eukaryota; kingdom Metazoa; phylum Chordata; class Chondrichthyes; order Squaliformes; family Somniosidae; genus Somniosus; species Somniosus microcephalus. The sequence goes on along the minus strand of NC_140987.1, from coordinate 411,751,955 downwards.
TATCTGGTCATTGTCACATTGCTGTTTGCGGGAGTTTGCTGTGCGCAAATTGTCTGCCGCGTTTCCTACATTACAACAGTGACTCCACTTCAAAAAGTACTTCATTGGCTGTAAAGCACTTTGAGATGTCTGGTGGTCGTGAAAGGCACTATATAAATGCAAGTCTTTCTTTTTTTTTCTTTTGGTGCATTTAATGGTCCACTGTCCACAAGTTCATGTTATCAAGTCATTACATGAGAAGTGATGAGATTGAAACAGCGAAGATAACTATGCACATGCTTGTCAAGTATGGTGGTATCATCAGAGTTCTTCCATTGTGTTTCAGTACTCTTTGGGAATATAATGATACCAAAACAACAACAACTTGTATTTATATAGCACCTTTAACGTAGCAAAATATTCCAAGGCACTTCACATGAGCGTTATAAAACAAAATTTGACACCGAGCCACATAAGGAGCTTTTAGGGCAGTTTTAAGGAGCATCTTAAAGGAGAAAAGAGAGGTAGCGAGGCGGAGAGGTTTAAGGAGGGAATTCCAGAGCTTAGGGCCTAGGCAGCTGAAGGTACGGCCACCAATGGTGGAGTGATTAAAATCAGGGATGCTCAGGAGGCCAGAATTAGAGGAGCACAAATATCTCGGAGGGTTGTGGGGCTAGAGGAAATTACAGAGATAGGGAGGGGTGAGGCCATGGAAGGATTTGAAAACAAGGATGAGAATTACATGGTGAAAAGGTTTGCTACCATCATGTAATCCATTAAGAAACTTGTTAGGCAGTTTATACAGTAATCACAATCATGCATACTGTTGCTAGCCAGTCCTCCATGTCGTATATGATACAGATGATCATATTTCCACACCCTCCATCAAGTATAGTTATTGAGTGCCTAGTTACCAAAGGCTATAAAATGGATTGTAAAGTGGAAATAGTCCACAGAAGAGGAAAGTGGAGAAGCATTGGAACTGGCTCATTCCAGTCGAGGGCCAATCTCCTTTGATGCATTTAATAACAAGCTACCTACAATGCTGAAGAAAGCAACACCTAAGCAGCTATTAGGAAGACTACATGCTACATCTTAGGGATGAGTTTACTGGACTCTCCATTCCTCAATTATTGATTGCCTGCCCAGGGATTAGCACTGCCATTCAGGATAGACAAATTGTACAGAAGTTCAACCTCAATTCCAACTTCACATGGCAAATTCTCATATGTGCAACACTAAATATATCTGCTTCACAAATGTGGTAAGGACTTCTGGTGGGAATTGTCTCTTTATGGTAAAAAGCTATTTAGGGGAATGTGGAAGTGGAAATCAATGTCAAACACAAGCGGACGCAAGTAATCAAGACATCTACTGCAATTCTCAGCCCTTTGAGTCATCCTCTGCAGAAAATGACAAAGATGGCCCAACCACAAGTTTCTTATGAAATGAAAGATGATCTTACGAGTGAAGCAGCGAGAATTAGCGTGCCTCAGTGAACAATAACCCTGTTTACCATTAACATGTACACTGAAAAAAAGTCACTTTGGCCCTCTCCAACTGATGAACAAACAATACTCTGAAAGATTGTGTCTCAGCTTCAATTATGAATCAGGTTTATCAAAAAATATTAATAGAATTGGAAGTCAAAACAACAGAAGATAGATAAATCACAGTATTTCTCATTTAACTTACAGAATAGTGAAATAAATTAATAAAAAGTTTCAAAGCTCTGGCCACTGTCCACAGTATCAGACTTTTACTTTGGACCACATCAACGATGTAAAGTTTTATGCAAGGCCAAACTCCTATGGAGTCATTTATTAACCTCTGACCATATAGTGTGCAGCATGAAGGGAACTGCTGAACTGACAGAAGGCTCCAGTATTTATTTCTCTGTCAGATGGTTTCTGAGCATGGAACTGTCAGTCACCACCACCATCAGACAGACTGGTTGAAATGCCAGCTACAACAGACTCACCCCCCTGGTGGGTCAGAAATCCCAAACGGTTAGCTTGGTCTCCTTCTCACAGCCCAGTAATCAAGTTTTTAAAGAATTACATCTTTCTGGTTAGAGATTGGCCCGGAATTTGCAGTCAGCGGTGAAGCAAAGGCGTTCGCCGCTGGCCTCAAAGAAAGTTGCCCACAGAGATCTCGGTGGTGAGAAATTTGCCTTTTTTGATGCATAATTGATCGCAGCGCTCTATAGTGGGAATTCCCTAATGCTGCGAAGGAATAAGCAATATACCTATTCAGAAAAATACACCATTCTATGAAAGAATTCTAACTTTATTAAAACATGACAAACTAGGTCTGGAAAACTAGAAGCCTCAACAATGGAGAAGCTGTGAACAGCATTCAGGCTATTGAGATAAGATAAGTTGTTGACACTGAATCAATAGCCTTGTTGAAACAGAAGGTTGGAGGTTCCTGACGTCTGAATCTTTGGAAAAAAGACAATGGTACACCCTGTTAAGGTGTTCTAAAGTACACTTCATAAACAGGCACATAAAAGAAGAAGAAACATATGCCTTCGTAAAAATGACATCAAGTAAAAGAAACATCTGCCATCAAATCTTTCTTATGTTAAACTTAGAACACCTACGGAGGGGAGACATGAGTCTGTGTTACAATCAGCTGAGGTGATTAAGAATTGCATAGATCATCCTAGACACAAACAGAAGACCTTGGTAAAAATGGCATCAAATAGATGCACCTGCTGTTACACTGTTTTTTATGGTGAGCTTAAGACACCTACACAGGAGACATGATTCTTAATGCTACCAGCTGAACTGACTGTAAGAATTGCAGAAGTCAGCAGAAAAATGACTAGAGATAATTAGCTTACATCAGCAGAAAACTTCAAAGGAAATACCACTGAGAAAGGATATAAATATTGAACTTTCAAATGGGATGATAGATTTGCTGTAAAGGGGCAAAGCAATTCTCAGCTTCAGAACGAGTTCTGTAAGTCTCCAACTCTTTGTACCTCGGGGATCAAGATATTGTACTGTATTTGATTTTGGTGGATATCTTGGAATAAAGACTAAGAACTGTAAAAATGTAGCGAAGTTAAGATTTGTGAATAAGGATCTCTGATAATAGAATTGTAAGCTTTCTGTTTTTGGAACTGTTAATGTTGCGATTGAAACACCTACTGTAATTACATGTTGGTTCTTTAATAAATCTATATATTTTTAGAATTGTCTCACATAATACTTCTGTATCAAACTCACAAACTCAATCCCTGTACACTCTTTGGTGAGGAATTGCAGAATTCTGGGGGAGTTTTCCGGACCCTCATAATATCCGGAATGTTACAGTCTAGCTAAACTTATTAAAAGTGCTATCTGGAGGATGGTAACATCTTCAGGTTGTTCCTTTCCTTTAGGAAGAGGTAGTCTGGACCTTTAGACCCAATTAAGCGTCTTTAGGATTCGGCTACCTCAAACTGCCCAACGCATTACCGGCACCCGGCTACCGACCACAGAGCACATATACCAGAAACGCTGTTTACGGAGGTCACGGTCCATCATCAAAGATCCTACCCACCCCAGCCACAGTCTGTTCGCCCTCCTGCCATCTGGGAGACGCTACAGATGCATTCGCACCCGTACGACCAGATTTAGGAACAGCTTCTTTCCCAGGGCTGTCATCCTACTGAACTCCACAAATAAACTCTAAAGCCTGCACATCTGCCAATGCACTTTATTATGGTTATGTTTATGTTAATGTATTACAAGCCAAATGTATGTTGAATGTTTAAATGTCTTAATCTAAATGTACACTCTCGGGAGCCGCAAGCCTACATTTCGTTGTACTGCACTTGTGCACTAACAATGACAATAAAAGTTGATTTGATTTGATTTTTTGATTTGAAAGTGAACGTCTGGGGAATACGCCTGATCTGGGGTAGCCCTAAATGGGCTAGGACTAGTAATTATCCCTTCAATGCGATTCTCACAGACAGGGAAACAGGAAATGAGAAGCTGCTTTGATCTGGACTTTTAAATTTTTTTACAGAGAGCAAAATGAAGAATGGTGGCGTTCACATAGGGATAAGATGGTACCTGAAATATCATGAACAAAATTGAATTTTTTTTCTAAAGTTTCTTAAAAATTGTAATTTTTTATTAAAATGGAGTAATTTGACACTCCACAAAATTAAAATTAGTTTTTCATGGCCATAACGTTTGTTTAGCAGTCAATACGCTGTTAAAACCCCAGTTACACCTAATCCAAAAAGGCTTAACATATAATGGGGCATTTAAGAGCGATATTACCACAGAAAAGCCCAAGTTTTCATCAGTTTCACTGATTTTACTGATTACACTAATTGCCAGCTTTTGCGGGGAGGGCACAGTGCAGCCAGTGTCGGAGCAGTGAATGACTGACCGCAGCTTCGGGCTTTCCACATTTAGATGCGCATGCACTAAATCTTGAAGTTGCGGTCAGTTTCAAAGGGGTAATAACGGTGAACGCTGTTAGTTCACTGTTATTATCCACTTCAAATCCTGGCCTAATATGAATGGCTACCCATTAGCCCTCTACCTCTAGCGAGACTTTGACGGAGCGAGCCCTCAGCGGAGTGCAGGGTTCATCAGAGTGAGAAGTCAATTGCTTTGGGAGTTGAGAACAAGGGAGTTTGGTACAGAGGGAGTTCCATTCACCTTTACTCTTTCATCTGCTGATACCCTTGCACTTTTGTGTTTTTGCCTCATCCATTCCCCATACCCACCCCCCCTCCCCACACACAGGACACTTAAACACTTCCAAATATCATGACCACCTTCAGAGTTGTGTCTAGAGGACAAAGGAGCCAAAGTTATTGATCTTCATGACCGAGTGGATGGCCTCATGAAGGGTCAGAAAGATGGAAGCATCATGGCATTGCATGTGGGAACAAATGATGTGACGGATAAAAAGCCCTTTCTCTTGCAAGACAACTTCAGGAAGTTGGTTTATGCACTAAAGGACAAGGAAGCAAAGGTGGACATCTCTGGCCTTCTTCCAATGCTACAGGATTCTACAGAAAGGAACAGGAGAATCATCAGACTCAACCTGTGGCTTGAGGACCTATGTAAGAGGGAGAGGCATACTTTTAGAGACAACCGGGAAATTTTTCAGTGGCAAGGTTGTATTGATTTGTATGTGGGTTCAATGACGACACATTCATGAAAGAGATGTCTTGGCAAATACCATCACTATTTGCTGATATCATTACAAAGGTAAGCTTTTTAGGAGGGATGGCCTCCATCTTAACTTTTTGGGTGCACAGATGTTAGCTGAGAAATGACGTAGCATTTGAAGAGTATTTAAGCTAGTTGAGCTAAGAGTTAACTTAGATAAATCAGTCAGTAGTTTTACTAGGTTAGGCAGCACTAATAGACTATCCAGATTTTCTAAAGGTAAGGCACGGAAAAGGAATGGCTGCCAGAGTCAACTAACTAATAGACCATTGTGGTGTTTCTATGCTAATGCAAAAATAGAAATAAACTGCTGGAACTACAATCTTATGCAATAGTAGAAAGCCCAGATGTTATAGGTGTTACTGAAACATGACTAGATTTAAATAATGGAGCGGAATGCTATATTGCAGGGTATATCTGTTTTAGGAAAGATAGAATAGGTCAGAAGAGAGGAGGTGTAGCCTTATTTATCCAACAATCAGCCAGCACATCAGCAGTAGCTGAAGCTGTTTGGATTCAATTAATCCAAGTAAACGGCCCTATGTTTATGATGGGCACTTTTTATAGACCTCCAGGACAGGCATCCCATGCTGATGAGCAGCTTTGTTCACAAATTGCTAAGGCTTCTAGCCTGGGCCTTTTTTGATGAACCAATAAGGGTGGCAGTGGGTTGCCCCAAGGTCATCAAACAAGAATCATCATAATAAGTGCCCCTTTTAGGGCACCACTAATATAGGAAAGAAACACACGGTCCAATCAAACTAAACGAAGCCAAAATAAGCAACAAAGTCCCAACAAAACCAAAGAGAACTTTCCCAAATAAATCATAATGTTGTTATCAGTGTCTATAAGACACTCTATATCCTGCGGTGCCCACCAGTTGTGGAAGACATCAAGCACATGCTCCCTTTCCAGGCTTCCAGCCTGGGTCCAATCTACATAGAAACATAGAAGATAGGAGCAGGAGTAGGCCATTCGCCCCCTCGAGCCTGCTCCGCCATTCAATGCGATCATGGCTGATCATCCAAATTCAGTACCTGCTACCTGCTTTCTCCCCATACCCCTTGATCCCTTTAGCCTTAAGAAATATATCCAACTCCTTCTTGAATATATTTAATGAACTGGCCTCCACCGCCTTCTGTGGTAGAGAGTTCCACAGGTTCACCACTCTCTGGGTGAAGAAATTCCTCCTCATTTCTGTCCTAAATGGCCTACCCTTTATCCTTAGACTGTGTCCCCTGGTTCTGGACTCCACCACCATTGGGAACATCCTTGCTGCATCTAGTCTGTCCAGTCCTGTCAGAATGTTATAAGTTTCAATGAGATCACCTCTCATTCTTCTAAACTCCAGCGAGTACAAGCGCAATCGACACAATCTCTCCTCATACATCATTCCTGCCATCCCAGGTATCAGCCTGGTGAATCTTCGCTGAACTCCTTCCATGGCAAGAACATCCTTCCTCAGATAAGGCGACCAAAACTGCACACAATACTCAAGATGTGGTCTCACCAAAGCCCTGTACAACTACAGCAAGTCATCCTTGTTCCTGTACTCAAACCCTCTCGCTACGAAGGCCAACATACCATTTGCCTTCTTAACCGCCTGCTGCACCTGCATGCTTACCTTCAGCGACTGGTGCACAAGGACACCCAGGTCTCGTTGCACTTCCCCTTCTCCCAATCTATTGCCATTCAGATAATAATCTGTCTTCCTGTTTTTGCCACCAAAGTGGACAACCTCACATTTATCCACGTTATATTGCATCTGCCATGTTTCTGCCCAATCACCCAACATGTCCAAATCATCCTGGAGTTTCTCGACATCCTCCTCACAGCACACACGCCCACCCAGCTTTGTGTCGTCTGCAAATTTGGAGATACTACATCTAGTTCCCTTGTCTAGATCATTAATATATATTGTGAATAGCTGGGGTCCAAGGACCGATCCCTGCGGTAACCCACTAGTCACTGCCTGCCAACTCTTTGCTTTCTGTCTGCCAACCAGTTCTCTATCCAAGTCAATATCTTGCCCCCAATCCCATGTGCCTTAACTTTACACGCTAATCTCTTATGCGGGACCTTATCGAATGCCTTATGAAACTCCAGATACACCACATCCACTGCTTCTCCCTTATCTATTTTACCAGTTACATCCTCAAAAAATTCCAGTAGATTATTCAAGCACGATTTACCTTTTGTGAATCCACGTTGACTTTGTCTGATCCTGTCACTGTTTTCCAAGTGCTCTGCTATTACATCTTTTATAATGGACTGTAGCATTTTCCCCACTACTGAAGTCAGGCTTACCGGTCTGTAATTCCCCGTTTTCTCTCTACCACCTTTTTTGAATAGTGGGGTAACATTAGCTACCCTCCAATCCATGGGTACTGTTCCAGATTCCATCGAATGTTGGAAGATGATCAGCAATGTATCTACTATTTCTAGGGCCACTTCCTTAAGTACCCTAGGATGTAGATTATCAGGCCCTGGGGATTTATCGGCCTTCAATCCCATCAATTTCCCTAACACCATTTCCCTACAAATACTGATTTCTTTCAGTTCCTCCCTTTCATCAGACCCTATGATCCCCAACATCTCTGGGAGGTTATTTGTGTCCTCCTTTGTGAAGACAGAACCAAAATATGTATTTAGTTGGTCTGCCATTTCTTTGTTCCCCATTATAAATTCCCCTGATTCTGACTGCAAGGGACCTACGCTTGACTTCACCAATCTTTTTCTCTTCACATATCTTTAAAAGCTTTTACAGTCAGTTTTTATGTTCCCTGCAAGCTTACTCTCATATTCTATTTTCCCCTTCTTAATTAATCCCTTTGTCCTCCTTTGTTGAATCCTAACTTGCTCCCAATCCTCAGGATTATTGCTTTTTCTGGCCAATTTATATGTCCTCTCCTTGGATCTTATGCTATCGCTAATTTCCCTTGTTAGCCACGGTTGAGTCACCTTTTTTGTTTTATTTCTGTGCCAAACTGGGATGAACAAATTCTGTACCCTAATTTCCCTTGTTAGCCACGGTTGAGTCACCTTTTTTGTTTTATTTCTGTGCCAAACTGGGATGAACAAATTCTGTAGTTCATCCATGCAGTCTTTGAATGTTTGCCATTGCTTATCCACCGTCAACCCTTTGAGTGACATTCCCCAATCAATCCTACCCAACTCGCACCTCAGACCATCGTAGTTTCCTTTATTTAAATTTAGGACCCTAGTCTCTGAGTCAACTACTTCATTCTCCATCTTAATGAAGAATTCGATCATATTATGATCGCTCCAACCCAAGGGGCCTCGTACAACAAGATTGCTAATTAATCCTTTCTCGTTACATAATACCCAGTCTAAGATGGCCTGATCTCTGGTTGGTTCCTCGACATATTGGTCCAGGAAACCATCCCGTAAACACTCCAGGAATTCCTCCTCCACAGTATTGTTACTAATTTGGTTAGCCCAATCTATATGTAGATTAAAGTCACCCATGATGACTGCTGTGCCCTTATTGCACGCTTCTTTAATTTCCCTTTTAATGCCATCCCCAACCTCCGCCTTACTGTTTGGAGGTCTATATACCACTCCCACTAATGTTTTCTGCCCCTTGGTATTTCTCAATTCTACCCATACAGATTCCACATCATCAGAGCTAATATCCTTCCTTACAATTGTGTTAATCCCTTCTTTAACCAGTAATGCTACCCATCTCCCTTTCCTTTTTGCCTATCTTTCCTGAATATCGAATACCCCTGGATGTTGAGTTCCCAGCCTTGGCCATCCTTGAGCCACGTTTCCGTAATCCCAACCAAATCATATTCGTTTACCTCTATTTGCGCAGCCAATTCATCCACCTTATTACGAATTCTCCTCGCATTAAGACACAAAGCCTTCAGGCTTATTTTTTTAATGCTCTTAAACCTATTCGAATTATTATTTACTGTGGCCATGTTTCATTTAAACCGTTGATTTCTCTGACTGCCACTTTTGTTTTTCTCCTTCCTTTCTTTTGCTTTTATCCTTGTTTCCCTTTCCTCTGTCCCCCTGCTCAGGTTCCCAACCCCCTGCCACCTCAGTTTAAACCCTCCCCCAGAGCGCTAGCAAACACACCCCCTAGGACATCGGTTCCAGCCCTGCCCAGGTTCAAACCGTCCGGTTTGAACTCGTCCCACCTCCCCCAGAACCGGTTCCAATGTCCTAGGAACTTGAATCCCTCCCCCTGGCACCATTCCTCTAGCCACATATTTATCTGAAATATCCTTCTATTTCTACTCTGACTAGCACGTGGCACTGGTAGCAATCCTGAGATTACTACCTTTGAGGTCCTATTTTTTAATTTACCTCCTAACTCCCTATATTCAGCTTTTAGGACCTCATCCCGGTTTTTACCTATATCGTTGGTACCTATATGAACCACGACAACTGGCTGTTCACCCTCCCCTTCCAAAATGTTCTGCAGCCGCTCTGAGACATCCTTGACCCTTGCACTATGGGATATGGCATAATTTGCATTATGGGAGACTTACTTTCCTATTATTAAATGGTCTGATGGTGAACCATCTACTGTAGTGGGGAGAGTAGCTGAGACTTTTGTAGACACCATCTATGATTGTTTCCTTACACAGCATGTTGGTGAGAAAACTAGAGATAAATAAATTCTGTTTTTTAGCAGTAACTCTAGTGCTGTATCAAACCTCCATGTGGAGGTACACCTGGCCAATAATTAGGTTTAATCTTATTGGCCAAGCCGAGTCTGCAACCAATCTAATGCTGGTCCCAGATTTTAAAAGGCTTTCTTTACAAAAATGGCAAAAGTTGCCTGGGTAACCCTACTAGATAAGCAACCAAGTACTGAGGACAATAGGGTTCTATTTAAAAGCATTCTCAAAGGGAATGAAGCCATGTATGTCCTAATGGTTAGAAGAAGGGCACATGGTGAAACAAAACCATGATGGCTGATGAAGAATGTACCTCCCAAACCTGCAAGCTCTACCACCTAGAAGGACAAGGACAGCAGGTGCATGGGAACACCACCACCTCCAAGTTACACACCACCCTGACTTGGAAATATATCGCAGTTCCTTCATCGTCGCTGGATCAAAATTCTGGAACTCCCTCCCTAACAGCACTGTGGGAGTACCTTCACCACACGGACTGCAGCGGTTTAAAAAGGCGGCTCACCACCACCTTCTCAAGGGCAATTAGGGATGAGTAATAAGCGGTGGCCTGCCAGTGATTCCCATATCCCATGAACGAATAAAAAAAAGAGGCAAATTCGATTGAAACAGAAGGCCTTCTCCACACTTAAGGCATTTAACTCACATGGGAACAGGGAAAAGTATTGCATGCAATTAACAAAGACAAAATTAACCATAAGATTAGCCAAGAGATCTCTGGAAAAGAAGGTGGTGCGTAATTGTGGCAGTAATAGCAAAAGCTTTTTTAGTTATGTCAGAAGTCAACAGACCATAAAGGATTGTATAGGGCCACTAAAGGATACTGTAGAGCAGATTCAAACTGATTCTTATGACAGCTGTTAAATGACTGTTTTGCATCAGTCTATACTCCTGGAGATGATGCTTAGGTTCCAAGTGAGAGATGCTCAGTATTGAATAGCATTATTAATATTAAAATAGATTGTAATGTCATTTTGGATCGATTAGTAAAGCTCAAAATTGATAGGGCTCCAGGTTCACATAATATCCAACCAAGGGTAATTAAAGAGATGGGACAAGTGCTCTCTAAGCCCCTTGCCCCAATCTTCAATAGTTCAATAGAGTCAGGGATGGTTCCCTTAGACTGGAAGCTAGCTTATTATTGGGAAGATATAAGGAGGGATCATAAGAGATGTCCTATGATCACTAGGAAAGAGAAGGGGTCATTAGAAATTCGTAACGCGGCTTCCAAAAAAAATAGGCCATGCCTAACAAATTTGATAGAGTTTTTTGAGGAAGCCACCAGGGTAGTGGATGAGGGGAATCCGGTCAGGGAGGGACGAAGTGTTTAGCCATGATGGTCTAGCCATCCTGGTGTGGGACCAGCTGGTCTTTTCCTTCCCGTCATTTTTGTATGTTCGTATCCCTTAACTAATTAATTGCTAGATCAAACAGCCTGGATTGCTCATTGCAGACCACCTTGTCTCCAGCATGCTGTTGTAAACAGTAAGATGCAGTAGCTTCCACCTCCTCATAGCCTGTCTATAGCTGTGCATTTTTTCCTAATTAAAGATACTCAAGAAGAGCAGGAACTAAAAGTCTTATTATTTATGTAGCCATGAGCGATAGTTGGTGCAAGTGTTGTGTATTCCTCATGGATTGACTGCTCCCAATCATGCAGTAATTAACTTAAAGTGATCATGATACAAGCGAGACATAAACTCCTTAAGAGCAGGAAGTGGCAGAGCCCAATTTTCGGACTTAACTGAACAACTCACAGCAACCAGCATTACCCACTACAACCGTGACAAGCACCAGCCCTGATGTAGCCACTTAAGAAAGATCAGTTCGTGAGGAGCACTTGGTGAAACCGAGAACAGGTGAGGAGGAATGGGTGCAATTGGAGTTGGAAGAGCAGCAACCTGCTGGCCACAGGTTTAACTTGATAGTTTCTTCAGCTATTGAGCCCAGAGATTTGGAAATCACAAATGCAGTTTGGTAGCTCAACGTCAGCATTTCACGCAGTCATTTGAAAGTATGCCAAGCAGACTGCACAGTTTGAGGGTATTAATGGTAACAACTTGCATTTATATAGCGCCTCTAATGTAGTAAAACGTTCCAAGGGGCTTTGCAGCAGCATTACCAAACAAATGGAATTCACATCTATGCAGTGTTACATAACCACCTGATTGAGCTGTAGGCCACCATGGAGAGCATAGCCACTCAAGAGCTCTCTGCAGTGATAACCTCCTTCCTTTGGCCACTGTCCTAAACTCAGGCCTAGCTTCCATAATGAAAGGTTCAGACTGGGGCTCTGGAGACATTGGGCTCCAATCTACAGCTGGACTGTTTTGTCTGGACTGTTGGGAAAATCAGATTGAGAAAGCCATAATGTAGAGATTCAAAAAACTCATTGCTGACCAGAAGTCTCCTCTCACACATTTCTCTGACCCTGTTGAAGGAGTGTCCATCAGCAGTGGAATGCCAGGAGCTGGTAAGGATGATGGAGAGGCCTCTCAGGGTGAAGAAAAAACACATCATTATCCACTCCACTATCATGACAGAAGGTATGTCTGATAGCATACAGGCCCAGGCAGCTACTTATAGTTGCAGGGCCATCTACTGACCTAGCAAAGGGAGATATTAAACCATTTCCATCCCTAGAGGGAGATAGTGATATCCAGCAGTCAGCCACCTCATTTCCACTTGCATTGGGGAAACACTTAGAAGGAGCACATGGTTAGAAAACAGAAGGCACACACCAAATACTTTCACTAAGGGGAAGCACCAGGATAAAACACATTGGCCTAGAAATTGGGTTTCGGCCCGCCAGCACGTTTCCGCCGGAAATTTACCGCCCGCCGCGGAGCCAGTTATGCCCGCCCCATATTCACTTTCAGCGCCCCAAAGCGGAAGCGGGCGCTGGAACAGGGTGTGCCCGCCCCGCTTGGGGCGCTGAAAGTGAATTTCAGCGCTCCCGGTCCCGCTGTGCCTCCCGATGCGATGTGGCAGGCTGCTGTACTGCAGGCCTCCCCCTTCTCTTAAGGGGGAGGTGCCTGCAACGGCCGGAGCCCCGTTCCAAGTGCCGGCAAAAGAGCCCGGCACAACGGAGAAGTGCCGGGCTCCAGGGAAACCAGCCGGCAATGCCGCAGGGGGGGGGTGGAGGAGGCCGGGGAAGGAGGTGCGGCCAGGCGGCCGCCGAAAAAGCGGCCGGCCGCACCTCCGCCTTAACTAGCGCCGCTAAGGCTGCAGGACGGCCAGGTTTTCAAAACGTTGTTAGCGGCCGCCAGGGAAGAGGCGGCCGCTACTGAAGATGGGGATCGGCGTGGTTTCGGGCGGTACCGGGGCGCTGACGTCATCGGTGCCGGCGCAGCGCTACCGGCTTACGCCGATTTAAAGGCCCACCTAATTTCAGCGGCGACGCAACTTCCGGCGCAACCCACTCTTGCGCCCCTAAATGGGCGCAAACCCAAGGGAATTTCTAGGCCATTGACCTGGAAAAGAAAATCGGGCGGCGTGTAAAACAAGCTGCCGATTCACTGGCACTCGTTTTGCGCTTCAGCCCAAGACAAATTTCACCCCCATTGTTCCTTCACCTCTGGAATATGGGCTTGAATTCAATCTTGATTGATGAGAAGAAAGTTACTTCTCCTTATGTGTAAGAACAACAGTTTACAAAAAAGAAATACTAACTTTCTGCAACTCTTCCTGCAGGAGAAATTGGGCCACAGCAATAGGGTGAGGACTTCAACTGGGGTTGGGATGCCTGCCTCCATCCATTGCCTTACTCATATGGAGGGGGAAGCAATTGAGATATTGGGGCAGTAACAGGCAGAACCATTGGCTGGTGCACGCCCACAGCAAGTGCCTTCCTTTATTAGTGCAGTCTCTCTTTTCCTCTCACTATCCTGCATGTAGATTGTGTGGCACCTTGGCTGTCTAGTGCTGACAGTCATCCACTGCTTTGTTAACCTTCACCTCCTTAGTAGCCCACACTCCTACTCTGGTTCTTCTCATCCTTCGGATCAATAAACTGAAGATTTAGAAGAGCAGATCCTCCCAAAGAAGCACATGAATGCAGTGAATAGCACCCTGAACTTGTGGGAACCTGGCAATTGCTGCAAATCTCACAGCTCTGTCATGTTGACTGGCAACGTCCAAGGGGAACTTGATGTACTGGCTTGCCTTATTGAACAGAGCAGCCATTGCTTGTTTTATGCAGGCACACACGTTAGCCAGTCAACTGTGTTATATCAAAAGCAAAATACTGCAGATGATGGAAATCTGAAATAAAAACAGAAAATGCTGAAAATACTCAGCAGGTCAGGCAGCATCTGTGAAGCGAGAAACAGAATTAACGTTTCAGGTCAATGACCTTTCGTCAGAACTGTGTTATATCCCCCACTGCAGCCTTCAATGACCATGAAGCAAATAAATTGAGGGTAGTTGTCACTTTGACTGAGTGAGTGATCAGATGGCTCATAAAGGCCACAGCTTCTTGTGCAGAAGGCTGCACGGGTCTGCTACTGTCTGCCGGGAGAACCTGAGCCTCCTTACAGATTGCTCCTCGGTGAGCTCCTGGTAACTGATTCTATAGACACTGTGTGAAGGTAGGGTGAACTGCGAACAATCCCGCTCCTACGTGATGCTCTGACAGTACCTGCTGCAGCTCCAACATGTTCTCCTTTGCTGCTCCACTTTCCCCTCCTCTCCCTCTGTCCATAATTGAGTTGCTAGAATCACTCTCATTCCTCCAGCCTATTCTCCCTCCTTGAAGGCAAAGAATGAATTTTGCCAAGAATTGACAAAGATCTCTTTATTCTAATCAATACTGAAGTTGCAAATCCTTCCACAGCAATCAATTAAGAATATCAAGGTGTACTGACCATTTTTCTCTGCAAGTGCTGCCCCTTTAAATCAGCCACTTGATCGCTGATTCCGGCCTTTACCACTAAGGATTTCTGGGTGGTCCCACCCTTGGTGCTATTTCCATTTTTCTGGCCAAAAATAAGGACCCCGGAAAAATGGCGCCGATAGCACAGTCAATGGAAAAGGGGCAACAAGTCATTCTCCGTGATTTCTTAGGTTCAACTGACCCATGGCAGGCCTGCTCTGTCAATCTGTATTTTTCTTTTGTCATTTATGATAAGAATACATTTATTTTTAATAATTTTACTGATTGAGGTCTACATGATAGCATACAGTACGGAAATGGTAAATCGAAACACTACTCAAATTAAATTGTGATTGTAGAACAATGGGACATTGGTTCAAACTACTGAAAGGCAAGTTGAGAACTAATAGATAAAGGGTAACCAACATATGGAATTGGCTCCTATTAGATTGGCGGAGGCAAAAACACTGCAATCATTTAAGAAACAGTTGAATTCTGTGATTGGGAAACAGTAGGTTCTTTATGGATGGATGAGCCAAATGATGTTACTCATCTATATCCATCTTATGATCTTGTGAGTGGCTGCCACATTTTCCCACACAACAATCTCGACACTGCAAAAATAATTCATTGTGTGAAGCGCTATCGGGCGTTCTGATGCTATAAGAAAAAATAGACCTGTATTTATATGGCACTTTATAAGATAATGTTAAATATTTTTTCATTTGTGTAATTTCTGCTCCCGTTTGTTGATATTAAAGAGGTGCGGTACTGTCTTCTGGGTTAAAAATAATGCTTTATAATATGAATAACACTGTGCATTAACATTTTTATATGAAATTCCTTGGTCTGCTACTTTAATTAACACATTAGTCTATTTTAACAGACAAAGGATTTTCATACAAATGTGTTAACAGGTTCATCACTAATAATGTAATCACCCCATTTGTGTATTTAGAAGAACCATGGCCTAGAAATTAATTGACGTCAGCCCGTTTTACAGGTGTAAAATAGGGATATGATGGGAGGCATGTGTGTGCACATTTTGTGCCAGAACTGCGCCGCCTGGCATATTGGTAAAGGCTGAAGTATAGGCGTTCATTTGCAGATAGGGGGCCTAATGGCTATTTCAGGACCCCTTCTCAAAACTGAGCTGCCCTGAACACAGCCGGCACCGGGCTTGCTGCGTTCAGGATAACCAAATCTGCATTCGGCCTAACGAGTGGTCCATAAAGGGACTACTAAAGGTACGGTTTAAAATAAAATACTTGCCTGAATGTGAAGAGGAAAGGAGAGCTCCTCCCGGCTGCACAGCTGTCCTGAAGACCAGTGGCGGATCCCACTCCTGATCACCACCCCGCCCTCTCCCAATCACCCCTCCTCCATGTTGCCACTCCACTCCCCCAGGTTTTACCTTCGGCTGCTGCTGGCGAGGCGACGGGACCGATATTCATCTTCTTTAAATGGACAAGATGCCTGTGAATATGCGACAGGCGCGGCAGCTCACCCAAACAATAATAATGAGGTCCGAGGCCCAATTCTGGCCCGGCCTCAGGCCTACCGATTCGGGTGCATGGCGCCCATTTTAGGCCTAACAGGAATTTCTAGCTTGTGATGTTTTTCTAACACAATAAAAAAGTAAATCACTTTTAAATAAAAGCAACACTCCTTAAATGTGAACATTTCACAATTTTTGTCATCTCTTGGTTCTATCCCTATTTCATTAAGCACGACGTCAAATAAACCAAATGCTTCTCCAGTATTTTTTTTAAGTGATTCATCCTATCTCCCCCAGACTTACACAAATAACCTATAGTGGATAATGGTGTGTGGGGGTGTATGCAAAATAAGCCATTGAGTGATGTCAGATCTTAATAAGTCAGGAGTTATGCAGGAGTAAGTGACTCATGAGATCCTACAACACAAATATTAGATTTTAATGCACCACTTCCAAAACTACATCGTGACCCTGATATTTTTTGCGTAGAATATAATTGCCAGAACTTGTCCACAAATGTTCACATTCCAGCACATCCCAAACGGAAACTCCCCTAAATATAACAAGGTGTTAATGTACTGGCAAATTAAGAGATTTTGGGACCAAAATTCTGCAGGCTACAATCCCAGCAGTTACGCAGAGTCAGTGGAAGGGCATCTCATTTGCATTGGGTCGGCAAGTGCCCTGCCAATACAGGCATATCTTGGGTACCCACCTTCTCTTTACTGCCAGAAGCTTGGTAGCATCTTCAACACCCACAAGCTGATATAAAACAGTTTGTAAATAAAAAATGAGGCCATCTTCAGGGGTCTAGGCTACTTCCCTGGCCTGGACCCCTCCCCTTAGCCTCAGCGATCCCCCCCCGCCAAATAAGGCCCAGGTGTGTCCTTCTGGAGACCGGTGTTGGGAGCGGAGAGAGCGGCGGTACAGTGAGTATTTAAACTGACTTTCGCGGGCTTTTTTACAGAGGCCAGTGTCGGGAGCGGAGAGAGCGGCGGTACAGTGAGTATTTAAACTCAGTTTCGCGGGCGTTTTTCCTCAGAGGCCAACGTCGGGAGCAGAGAGAGCGGCGGTACAGTGAGTATTTAAACTCACTTTCGCGGGCTTTTTTCCTCAGAGGCCAGTGTCGGGAGCGGAGAGAGCGGCGGTACAGTGAGTATTTAAACTCACTTTCGCGGGCGTTTTTCCTCAGAGGCCGGTGTCGGGAGCGGAGAGAGCGGCGGTACAGTGAGTATTTAAACTCAGTTTCAAGGGCTTTTTCAGAGGCTTACCAATCTCACAGACCGGCAGTGGCGTTCCAGAGCCATGTCACAATTCAGAAAGTGATGCCGGCAAAAGGAAGCAGCTGATTGGGTAAGTACGGCCAGGTGAGTATTTATACTATTCTATAGTTTGACAGTTAAGGTTAATTGTTTATAAAGTTTAGAAGGTCTTAATTTTTGTGGTTATAGTTTCTAAGGTCTCTGTTGTGTAGCGGGCAGTGCTAGTAAACAAGGGCCCTTGAGTAGATCATTTAATTGTAGTGTAATTAGTGGTATTGATTTCACTTAATTTAATTTAAATTAGTTAAAGGTTAAGTCATGGCAGCACAGCTCGGCCCTGTGGCATGATCCTCCTGCGCTATGTGGGAAATCAGGGACACTTCCTGTGTCCCTGACGACCATGTGTGCGGGAAGTATATTTAGCTGCAGCGACTGGCAGACCGCATTGCCCACTGGAGCTGCAAATGGATACCTACTGGAGCATTCGCGATGCTGAGGACATCATGGATAGCACGTTTAATGAGTTGGTCACACTACAGGTAAAGGCTGCACAGGCAGGAAGGCAATGGGAATGGGATTCTATTGTAAGGGGAATAGATAGGCATTTCTGCGGCCGCAAACGAGACTCCAGGATGGTATGTTGCCTCCCTGGTGCAAGGGCCAAGGATGTCTCAGGTGGCTGCAGGGCATTCTGGAGGGGGTGGGTGAACAGCCAGTTGTCGTGGTGCATATAGGTACCAACGATACAGGTAAAAAATGGGATGAGGTCCTAAAAGCTGAATATAGGGAGTTAGGAGGTAAATTAAAAAATGGGACCTCAAAGGTAGTAATCTCAGGATTGCTACCAGTGCCACATGCTAGTCAGAGTAGAAATAGAAGGATATTTCAGATGAATACATGGTTAGAGGAATGATGCAAGAGAGAGGGATTCAAATTCCTGGGACATTGGAACCGGTTCTGGGGGAGGTGGGACCAGTACAAACTGGACGGTTTGCACCTGGGTGGGGCCAGGACCGATATCCTCAGGGGAGTGTTTGCTAGTGCTGTTGGAGAGGGTTTAAACTAAAATGGCAGGGGGTTGGGAACCTGTGCAGGGAGACAGAGGAAAGGGAAACAAGGATAGAAACAAAAGACAGGAAGGAGAAAAGCAAAAGTGGAAGGCAGAGAAATCAAGGGTGTAAATCAAACAGGGCTACAGTAAATAATAATTCTAAAAGGACTAAGAGTGTTAAAAAAACAAGCCTGTAGGCTTTGTGTCTTAATGCGAGGAGCATTCATAATAAAGTGGATGAATTAGCTGCGCAATTAGATGTTAATGGATATGATATAATTGGGATTACAGAGACATGGCTCCAGGGTGACCAAGGCTGGGAATTCAACATCCAGGGGTATTCAATATTCAGGAAGGACAGGCAAAAAGGAAAAGGAGGGGGGAGCATTGCTGTTTAAAGAGGAGATTAACACAATAGTAAGGAAGGATATTAGCTCTGATGATGTGGAACCTGTATGGGTAGAGCTGAGAAATACCATGGGGCAGAAAACATTAGTGGGAGTTGTATACAGACCCCCAAACAGTAATGCTCAGGTTGGGGTTGGCATTAAATGGGAAATTATAGACGCGTGCAATAAGGGCACAGCAGTTATCATGGGTGACTTTAATCTACATATAGATTGAGCTAACCAAATTAGTAACAATACTGTGGAGGAGAAATTCCTAGAGTGTATACGGGCTGGTTTCCTGGACCAATATGTCAAGGAACCAACTGGAGATCGGGCCATCTTAGACTGGGTATTATGTAATGAGAAAGGATTAATTAGCAATCTTGTTGTGCGAGGCCCCTTGGGTCGGAGCGATCATAATATGATAGAATTCTTCATTAAGATGGAGAGTGAAGTAGTTGACTCAGAGGCTAGGGTCCTGAATTTAAATAAAGGAAACTATGATCGTATGAGGCATGAGTTGGCTAGGATGGATTGGGGAGTGTTACATAAAGGGTTGACAGTGGATAGGCAATGGCAAACATTTAAAGATCACATGGATGAACTACAGAATTTGTTCATCCCTGTTTGACATAATACTGAGCGGCCTATGGGTGGCGCTGTCCAGAGAGAGTATAAATACTCGGGCACGGGCCCAGCTTGTGCAGGACATTCTTAACAGGAACTAGTGAAGGACACAACTAGATCTCCATGTTGTAAAATAGTTGATTAAAGCTTTGTTTAATGCTTAGACCAAGTGCCTAGTCACCTATTAAATACATACTTTGGTTCTGTCTTCACAAAGGAGGACACAAATAACCTCCCAGAGATGTTGGGGAACATAGGGTCTAATGAGATGGAGGAACTGAATGAAATCAGTATTTGTAGGGAAATGGTGTTAGGGAAATTGATGGGATTGAGGCCAATTCATTAAATATATTAAAGAAGGAGTTAGATATATTTCTTAAGGCTAAAGGGATCAAGGGATATGGGGAGAAAGCAGGGACAGGGTACTGAATTTGGATGATCAGCCATGATCTAATTAAATGGCTGAACAGGCTCGAGGGGCCGAATGGCCTACTCCTGCTCCTATCTTCTATGTTTCCTCATTTGACTCCGTGTACTGGCCCCTAAAGATACGTTGGGTCCCTTATTGGCCAGGGAAGGTAAGATCCAACAAGCTCTTTCCGAGTTCTGTGTTTTCTTTGTACCTTAGTAAACAACTCAGAAATGAGGGTGGGGAGCCCAGCACAAACTCATCTTTTATGATGCTCTGTAGATTTAAAAAACAGTATGCTAGGAGATGGATGTCTTCCCAGTCAGGTATTTCAGTATAATAAAGGCTGGTTGACAGTAGCGGGAGGTTTACATTCAGACACAGCAAATATGTATCTCAACTTGAATTGTGTATTTTAATATTCAAAGAATGTTTCCAGCATTGTCCAAGAACATGAATATTATTTTAAAAAAACAATTGACTCTTGTTGGAATAACAACAACTTGGATTTATATAACACCTTTAACGTAGTAAAATGTCCCAAGGCGCCAGTGTGCACAATGACAGCAGACCATTGGTATCTCGCCCAAAGTGTCATTCTTCCTGTGTGAGCCTAGACAGTGAATGTTGGCAGGCTATTTATCCATGGAAGAGGACCTTATGGCCAAGCCTGATCCTGCCCTCCCCAACATTCACACATATTCCAGGAGGGGGCCACTGGAGTGTGATCAGTAATGGGAACCTCGACTGATTATATTTTGCCCTTCCCTAATCCACGGTCACTAACTAATGAACTTCAAATTATAAATGTAACCTGAACCTAATGTGTACTTAAGGATGGGGGGTGGGGCTGGGAAAACCCTTAATTCTAAGGCAATATCCATAAGGTTTGTAAAGGTGTACAGAGGAGATTCAGTTGGTATGGAGAAAAGTACATAATATCTAAAACAGCAGTTCAGAACATGGCCTGCTGCAAGGGAGTATCCTAATGTGCATATTTTCAAATGGGGTCAGTGAACCATTGAGGGCCTCTTGTGTAACCCCCACCCCACATGCACACATACACAATCCCTCTCCAATGTTCTCCCTTTTTCCCTAGGGAGTCTGTAAAGGGGTATCAAGAGGTCATCAGATTGCTGTCTGTCTGATGCCAAACTTACTTCAAGTTGAAAGCAGTGTCTTGAGAACTCTGGATTCTATATTTTTTCTGCATTTGTTGACTTACTAGCTTGCCATTTCTATTGCTGTATATCAAGGAAAACACATTTTCTGCAATAATGGCATTGTTTCCTCTCAGTAACTAAAACTGTTTTTTAGAAGAAAGAACAGAGGGTTCCCAGGTATGTGTCAATTTTTACAAGGAGGTCCCCAGACAGAAACGTTTCAAATGTTCACATCACTGAATATTTATTTCTTCAATATTACATTTGTGAGTATCTGTTCAGCAGAATGATTTTAAATGGCTACAACCATTCCTCCATTAGAAAGGTTCCAAAAAGTTGCCGGCTAATACAATGAATTCCTAGCCAGCAGACCGGGGTTCAAATACTAGTCTGTATGTTCATACAGAGACCTCACCGAATTAGTGAGTTACATTCCTTGTGGGTGATTTCACCCCTGAGCAAATGAGAGAACTGGGGGTGCAGGACAGAGAGGTTCTTTGCTGCTCAACTGCACCTCCTGCTGGAGCCACCCAGAAACTGCAATGATAATATCGAAGGCGAAGTTTGTTCCCTGAACCATCTCACCCTCCAAACAACAGCATCCGAAAAGAAAGCAGATGAGGGAGAAACAATTGATGGTTTATGTTAGTTTTGTACTAGGAAGCAAAGTCCTGTGGCACAGCATTATGAGAAGGGTCAGGAAATGGTCAAAAGCCTCTGGCCTACATGCTAATATATGGGCAATGGAATGCACAATATGATAAGTGGTTGAAGGCTGTTTGAGATTTTAAATAGAGCTAAGCCCCAAGTCTTAGAGCAGGAATAAATTAGTAATTCTCTGAGGAAAATCTTCTTACCTTATTCACTAGCAGTTGCTCTGCACCATGCTTCAGAGGCCTGACAGTGCCATGACAGAAACCAGCATAGTCTTTATTACTCCCATTGCTTTCATGGATTCTTGACATCTCAGCTCCAACTGCAGCATCAGCTGCAAAGGTAAAGTACCAGAATGTAATACAACATGTCATACAGAGACCAACGACAACTTTTGTCACTCTTTGTTGCCAGATGACCTTAGTTTAACTCTGGTTTGATTCAACAAATGTTCATTGGGGGGTGGAACAAATAATTAAAAACGATTGTGTCTAATAAAGCTTGACTAATTACTTATTTCATGATTAATTGTTGTGACAGTACAGGCATACTTCTGTGAGCTATATGAGTCACACACACAGAATAAGTAAAATACAACCTGCCACTTTACAAGAATTTAATTGTGCAATTTATACATAGTCACACACATAGTCACACCCCAACCCAAATCTTAACTCTTAGAGGATTCCCATTGCATAACTTTTCAAAATCCCCCATATTCTTCATGCTGTCATATTGAGATTGCTGAATAAAGGTCAATTACAAGTAGATTTGGAATAGCTTCTTGCCATAGGTATATGCCAGTTGCAACTTGATTGAGACTGTTAGGACTTCTTCTACTTGTGACCCATAATGGCCAGCAGAATGAGGAGACTGTTCTGTCTGATATGGATTCAGGTGTAGGTTTGAGATTGAAAGGAACACATTCTGCTACTTTGACCCATAGGATTTTGAAATATGTGTCACTGATTCTAAAGGTATTAAATTGAAATATACTAAATAGCTCTATCCACAAAATCTATTACATCTATTCCAACTAGAGGACATTCCCCATCTTCTTTAAATTGAAAAACCAAGTGAACGGCCAAATCCTATAGTGCACGTCACCACCAAAGCTCAAAAGAGTAGGAGAATAAACCATAAAGTAGTGATTAAATTTAAATCCCAACCCACCCCCTCGACCCACATCCCCACCCCTTCTCCCCACCAGTGGGACCGTGCCTTCAGTTGCCTAGGATCCATGCTCTGGAATTCCCTCCTTAAACCCCTCTGCCTCTCCACTTCCATTTCCTCCTTTTAGACTAAATTTCTCATTCTTTGGTTCGGCATTCATTTTTTTATTTACACCTCTGTGAAAAGCTTGGGATTTTTTTTCGACATTAAAGGTACTACCTGAAAGCAAGTTGTTACTCTTTAGTACCTGGTTTTTCCCTCCTGTTTCCCCTTGCCAATGTTTGAACCACTTCTGTCAAAATTAACCCTGCTGCTCTTTGTGCCTTCCCATGGGTTCTGGCCACACTTGAAAACTTATCCCTGCCCGCCAGCCAGCCACCCCCCCACCAACCGCACCCCCCCCCCTCCGACACCCCCCATGCACAGAGATATTGGCCTCGCTTCTTAATAATTTCCCAGCCTCTGTTCCAATCCAATTATTGACATCCCTCCTCTCCAAACCTTCCTGCTGTTGCTGACCAACCTCCTGCCCTCTATTCATGTGCCCTGTCCAAATATCTGTGACACTTCTCTTTGGGCCTTCCTGCTATTACTAGCTGACTTTCACCTTCTGTTTCTGGACCTGTTCCAAATATCGACACTTGTTCAACTATTCAGATTCAAAATCTGTAAACCATTCCACCTGGCTGCTGGAGATTAGATAGGGGACTCAGAAAGGAAAGGAAAAGCATTGGGTAGCTTCAAAGGGGACAGGTGTTTATGAAAAGGAGGAAAGGGGATGTGGGTGATGGAGGGGATGAAAGAGTTTGAGGCAGGGAGGGGAAAAGCAGGGAAAGAAAAAGCAATGGTTCAGGGAAGGGAAGAAAAGGTATGGGGGTAAGGAGAGGAAAAAAGGGTATGGAGATCAGGGAACTAATGAGGGCCAAAGTAGGGTGCGGATGGAACAAGATGTGATGGGATAATGGAAAGGAGGATAGAAAATATGGCTCGGATAGGAGATGCAAGGCAATAGCGCTCATAGTGGATTAAATTAATCATGTTCAAACAATCAAGGTGGATTCAAGCCTCGGACACTGGCAGGAAAGTTGGAAGACAGAGGAGTTGCATTAGGGATGGCGGGGGGGGGAGGCGGGCAGTGTACCTGAGAGCAAAGAAATAAAAGGTGGCATAGCTAGGTAAAATAAAGGGGAAGAGGCTGGAAAGAAGAGGCCAAAAGAGGAAAAGCAAAGGACAAGAAGCAACAAGCAGCAGCCAAAATGCACCTGCAAATGGACACAGTGGAAATTCAGGTTACGTTAGCATGGCAGAGATTAAGAGACACAGGCCCTGGTCATAAACAGAGGATAGGGAAAAGAGAATATGAAAAAAATCCAAAGTTGAAGTCTGAGGTCCTGTGGTGGAATGAAGTTGAATTGTAGACAGGGTGGAGTCCTCTTGAAGTGCCCACAAATCGGATCACTCCTGTTCCTCTTGGCCCACAAGGAAACAGCAAAATTAAAATAACGTACCTTGCCCCGGTTCCACTTTCCAACAGGTTTAGTCTGTCAGGGAAGCCAGCAGGGCTTCTCCTCACAGGCCTGTGGTTAAGGTTGTAGTCGGGTCCCAATAACATCATCGGAGCCCTACCTGCATATTTAAACAAGAAACCTGCCAGCTTCAGGCGGGTGTCCTTGGCGCCTACAATTTTAATTCTCCCGCTCCATTTTAACTGCCCCATCGCCTGGTTTCCGCTCTGGTTCAAAGGAGTGCTTGATGATATTCTAGCTACTACCGCTGCACTTTCTGGCAGTAGGGCTAGATTTTTGGGCACAACCAGAAAACATGTAGGATTGTGTCCTCCCCACAACGGGCTCTCCAAAACTCTGCTCTGACTCAAGAAGTTCCACTTGTGCCGATGCATAGAGATGTGGTATGCCCTCAGGGTCATTTTAATTCATCCTTTTAATGTATTATAGGTTGAAACCTTGTGTAGTGCTTCACAAATATAATCCCAATTGTTGTTGGATAGGGTTCAGTCCTGCTCTCTCTTCCAGGCTATTTTTGCTGTGTTTGTATTTTCTGGACACATGAAAATCAAGATTTTATATAGCTCGAAGCTTTGTTTTTCCATCCTTTTTTGGTTTGGGAAAAAGATTGCATTAGATGGATTTATCTGTGTGAATCTGTATTTTTTGCCTTACCTGTCTTCTGATCAATTAGTTTGTTGTAAACAAAGTTGGGCAATTCCTGTGTTAATAAGAATTAAGAGCAGGACTAGGCCATACGGCCCTTCGAGCCTGCTCCGCCATTCAATAAGATCATTGTTGATCTTCGACCTCAACTCCACTTTCCCACCCAATCTCCATATCCCTTGATTCCCCTAGAGTCCAAAAATCTATTGATCTCAGGCTTGAATATACTCAACGACTCAGCACCCACAGCCCTTTGGGGTAGAGTATTCCAAAGATTCTCAACCCTCTGAGTGAAGAAATTCCTCCTCATCTCAGTCCAAAATGGCCGACCCCTTATCCTGAGACTGAAATGCCATGTGCATTAAGTATCCGCGTGGATCACTGAAACCTGAAAATCTTACACGAGGTCAAAAGTTGGACCTTCTGTACTAAAAACCAAAGAAAGCTGTTAATTTGTGCTATTGAAATGTTCTTAGCAAGCAAGAGAAAAAAAAGAAAAAGTGCACTTCTAGCAGGAAAGCCGAACACAAGCTATTGGTGAAAGACTGTTTGGACATTTCAAAATGTGAGTTATGTCAAGCAAAAGTAAACATGACAAAAGCTGATATATTTATACCTCCTCCAGCAAAATTACTATTTTTGTAAGCCTGAGGAATGGCTGAGCTGGAAAAGGCACTGGGAATGCTTTCACATCACATCAGAACTAGCTGACAGAGATGAATTTAGAAAAGTAAACAACAACAAATTGCATTTATATAGTGCCTTTAATGTAGTGAAACATCGCAAGGCACTTCACAGGAGCGTTATCAAACAAAATTTGACACCGAGCCACATAAGGAGATATTAGGACAGGTCAAAGAGGTAGGTTTTAAGGAGCGTCTTAAAAGGAGGAAAGAGAGGTGGAGAGGTTTAGGGAGGGAATTCCAGAGCCTAGGGCCTGGTCGCTGCACGGCCGCCAAAGGTGGAGCGATTAAAATCAGGGATGCTCAAAAGGCCAGAATTGGAGGGTTATAGGGCTGGAGGAGGTTACAGAGATAGGCAGGGGTGAGGCTACGGAGGGATTTGAACACAAGGATGAGAATTTTAAAATTATACTGATTGGTAAACACATGGGTGATAAAGCAAAGGACATTCTCCCATTATTTAATCTGACATTGATAACGAAAATAAAAAGCATGACCCAGTAATCAAAAAGTTCAATGGATATTTCACGATCAAGAAAAAATGATTTATGAAAGGGCTAAAATTAAGCAGCAAATCTATTAAATCTAAGTAGGTAATCCACCGTGCGCATGGCAAGCCACAGCATCTGTAGATGCAATCAAGTGCAGGCAAGAAAGTATATAATTTCAAGCACAAGAAGAGCCATAACAAGTTCAGCAACAAATAATAAGTAATTGATGTGGACACACACCACACATTAGGGAGGACGGCCGAGATTTCCTGAGAATCCCGGAGCTTAAGAAACCCGCATAAAACAAGTGAAAATCAACGTAAAGAATCAAGATCAAAGGAAATCACTGAACTGACACCATATTCCTTCTTCAAGTCCCTCTATGCATGAAAATTGAAGTTTGAAGCCAGCGAACCATTATTTATGCACATTAGGCACATAGAAAATACAATCGTGGAGGTTTTTCCATTTTTAATGCAAATCATTCTGATGCCATAAAGATCCATTCAAAAATAAATAAAATACATATTAGGTCTCACTGAGGAGAAATGAAAAGATGAAAAAAATTGTCATAAAACACCTGAAATAAGACTTTGGGTCCTGTTGCGTAAATTTACAGATGACCTATTCAGAACTGGCATAAATTCAGGAAATTTACACAAGCTGCACTTTTGCATGGAGGCAACGCGATGTTAATGTGCGGCAGAAATAAAAGAAACCACATTTTTGGCCCATTTTTGTAGCAGCCTGCAGTGGACACTTTAAGGTCCGCAGGTTAGGTTGCTCCATGCCCAGGACCCACCAATTGGTCCACGAAAATCAAGTCAAGGTCCTACAACGGGAGCAGGACCCAGATTTAAATATTGAAATACAGTTCCCACCTGTTTCAGGCGGGAGTGTTGGCCAACTATTTCAAGGCCCATTCGAAAATCGAGTTGGGTGGGGGGAGGGCTAATGGGCAGCACTTGTTTTAAAAAAAAATGTGTTTGCCTACAGCCCTGTTTTCCAGCATAAACAAAATGGTAGACACATGAAAATCAGCCAGAATGTATGAAAATAGTTTAATTGTCAATGCTAATGATATTATGCAAGTAAGGAAAATCACTTTATATTCCAATGATGCACATCAACTGGGGTATCAACTTTAGAGCTGCTTCGAGTTATACATAGCATTTGTACTTACTAGACTGTGGTATGTAAGTGAGCAACTAACTGATTAGCATTTATAATGAGGAGAAAAGAGATGAGGATGTTAAATTGCAAAGTACTTGTGTGGAGAAATACTAGTGGAAGCAATGTGTATTTCTAGCAATGCATTATTACAATGACAATGGGTGCAGTTTTATGGCCACCTGTGTTTTTTTCTAATTCATTCACGGGATTTGGGTGTCACTAGCAAGGAGAGCATTTATTGCCCATCCCTAATTGCCCTTGAGAAGGTGGTGGTGAGCCCTGTTCTTGAACCATTGCAGTCCGTGTGGTTAAAGTGCTCCCACAGTGCTGTTAGGGAGGGAGTTCCAGGATTTTGACCCAGCGACAATGAAGGAACAGCGAGCTATTTCCAAGTCAGGATGGTGTGTGACTTGGAGGGGAACTTGGAGGTGGTGGCGTTCCCATGCGCCTGCTGCCCTTGTCCTTCTAGGTACTTGTGTGTCAATGCAAAGCAGTTTTGGGTGTGCATCAATGCAAAGTTGACAGCACAACATCAGCAATCTGATTTTAATGCACTAAAGAGAGTTGTGCGACCATCTCCAGTAGGTAGTCTCACATTTCTGGGGTTCATACCCGGTACAACTCCAGTCTGGTCTGCAGCTGCAGTTTAAAAATACTGTACCCTTGATTCCTACTGGGCTCCGTCAAACTGTATGAACATATTTTTCAATGTTTTTATTATGAGTTGAAAGGGGGGGCTCCTGCCATGTCTTGATACGCTAACAATTAGCTGCCCAATGAGCAGAGCTCTACATGTGGCATATCAGACCTACACTGAGCAACTTTCTTGCTGAGTTCAGTGCAAAGCGCAGTTGGTAGCATAAACTGGAACTGCCAGTCATACATCACTCTCTCCCATTATCATTAGTTATCTGTAGCAGTCAAAGTGACTTCACAAAGTAGTTTTGATTGATTTTCTTGGTTACTTAAAGAAGAACTATTTATTTTAAGGTACTACATGAGCATTTCATAAATACCAGTGTGACCACACGTCCGTGTGCTAATTACAGATGAGGAAGGCAATTCAACTCACCTTAATTCAGCTATCCAGAGCGATCCTAATGTTCTCCAATGGTACCATCCAATTGTTTCTTAAATAATTTCAGGGTTTTTGCCTCCTCTGCTCTATTTGGAATTTTATTCCACGTGTTGATCATTCTTTGTGTAAAGAATTTCCTGATAGCGGTCCTAAAATTACCCTTTTCCAGTTTGAACTTGTGGGAGGCAATTTTGCCAGCCCTGGGTAGGTGGGTATGGAGGCGGGAGAGCTGGGAAAATGGCAGAATTTGGGGGCAGGTGCCCAACCCGTCCCCAACCTGCCTCCATGCCATCTTCCCAGGAGGCGGGTTGCCGTCCCACGCGGGGTCCCGTCTCCTTGGAGGCGGGAAGGGATTAAAGCCTATTAACTGCCTGTTAACTAGCTGTTAACAAGCAGAAAATAGGATTATCCCCATTTTGCCCTCACAAGTGCAGGCTTCCCGAAGGCTCCAAAACCCGCCAGCGAGGCGAGGCGAGTACTGGGTCTGCGGGGGTCGGGTGGGGGGGGTGCAAAAGTGTGGTGTGAAGGTAAGTGATGGCTGCAAGAGTGTAGAGTTGAGTATCTGAGGTAAGTGCAAACTGTTTTTAAAAGTGTACTTACCTTTGTTTCTTCCTGCAGGCTTCAGTCGGTTTGTATGCGGAGAGTCTCGGACCTCTGTGTTGCAGATGAGAGATGGATGTTGCATTCTCAGATGCAACAACCATCTCATTTCTGTAAAAGAAAGAAGGTTGATGAGGTCTTGTATGCAAGGCCTCATCAAACTGCAGAAATTGTCACTGTTTGATAGCTTCACAGAGCTGTCAAACAATGACAATTCATCTGTCAAAAATTTTTGACAGATGAAACGTCATACGTTGACGTTCTCTGCAACCGGCTTTCCCTTAATTGGCCTGCTGAGCCCGCTGGGCAGGCTTAACAAGGTCAATCAAGGGAAAATAGTGTGGGATGGCCGCAAATCGATGGAGGCGGGACATCAACCCGACAAGCAGCAGTCCCGCCTCCAACGCGCCCCCAGTCACAAAATTGCCCCCGTGGTTTCTAGTTCTACTCTCACAATTTAATTTAAATAATATTCTGGATTAACTTTTTCTATATCCTTAACAATCTTACATACCTCTATAATATTACCTCCCAGTCACCCCAATTGTGGGCTGAAAAGCCCAAGTTTCTCCAGCATTTCCTTAGCAGTCAGACCTCTAAGGCTGGGATCAGCCTCATGTTTCCTCTCTGCACTTCCTCCAGTGTTTGAATGTCTCTCTTGTTTCTTGGCAACCAGCACTGGACACAGTATTTAAGGTGCAAACTGACTAGAACACTATACATTTTGATCACTGCCTCTTCTGACTTATATTCTACTGTTTCAGCTATGTTGTATCCTTTTTGAATATGGACATCATATTAGCATAAATATCTGCACTCGTTAGCTGCCCATAACTCACTAATTATTTTCTCCACCATTAAGCAATCAGCTTCACTTGATGTGATATTTATGATAAGAGCAGGAGTAGATCATTTGGCTCATTGCGCTTTCGATACCAGATTGTTAGCAATGTCAGCACTTTATCTTTTTAATCTTAATTCCTCGAACTCTCTCCATCACTTAATGCCTTACTACCCAAATAACCATCTATCTCCCTTGTAAACACCTCAATTATCTTTGCTTCTGTGGCCTTCTGAGGCAGTGTGTTTTATAATCATGAGCCTTTATGTAAAGGTTTTCCTGAATTCAATTTAAACAGGTTTAACTTGAATTCTAAAATGATATCCCCTTGTAAATTTCCTACTAGAAGAAATAATTGTTCCCTGTCTACTCTCAATTCCTTCATTATTTTAAATGCCTCAATCAGATTATCCCTAACCTCCTCCTCTCCAAGCACAACCCACATTTATACAGTCCCTGAAAAACAGAAGATGCTCCACATTGTCTTAAACAGTGGGTAGAAAAAAGAAAGAAAAGGATTAAAGGTACGGAAGCTAAACCATGGTGGGAGAGTTAGGAGAAGACACAAAGTTTGACTGAAAAGATCAGCTTTTAACAGTGGAGAGAGAAACAGAGAGGTGAAAGGGTTTAGAGCGAGAATTCTAGAGAATAAGGCTATGCCACAAATGGTGATATAAGGGGAAAGGGGAATGCACAAAGGCAAGAGTCAGAGGGCCAAAGAATACAGAAGGCATACAAGGCTGGAGGAGATGCAAAGCTGAGGCGATGGCCGTATGGAGGGTGGAGCAGTGGGGCGAGTGTCTATGAAGGGTTTTACGATGAGGGCAAGAATTCTAAATTGAATACTTTTAGGACCAGGGAGTCAATGTAGGTCAACAAAGATGAGGATGATGGTCGAACAGGATTGAGTGCAAGTTTGGATATTGGCAGTGGAGTCATGAGCATGCTGGAGTTTATAAAGGGTGTAGATGGGAAGCTAGCAGGGATAGTGAAGAAATTGAGTCCACAGGTGGCACAGAAGAAGGGGAAACAATTGGGTACCGAGCCAAATCTGCTCAGCTCTAAAAACCATCTAAAGGTCTCAAATTCAATGCCTAGTCTGTGCTCAATTAGTTATCTCTGTTAGGGCAACAATAAGGGTACTACAGATCAGCCCGAGTTCCTGCTCCTGATCACTATCGAATGATCACAGTTGGGATTGTGTGGACATCAGGGCAGGATGGATTGGATTTGGCTGTGATGTCATCCACAGTCAAATAGCTGGATAACACTCGCTGCCTAGACTTCACATGTGAAGTATGTCTATTTTGACAAAGTACTCTCAGGCTGCCAGTGCACATGGAATCATACCCCTGTGAGAGTCAACATCTTCAGAAGAGGAGAGGAGAAAATGTTGGAAACAACACAGTTAATCTAAACATTTAAAGTTTGGGTCTAAAAGTTGATTAATAGAAGTGGATGGGAAATGGCTGATACATTGGAAGTTTATGTTTGCAATGAGTGCAATGACCGTGGAGTCCAACTATATTTGGATCTTCATCCATTCAAGTAACTGTGCAGTACTTTTTGCAAAACAACAGCTAAAGTTAAAAGGTATTTTCTTACCCACCTGTCACTATTAATATTTGGCTTTTCCACCCGACTTGATCAAGCCCTATCGGTGTACTCTGAGACAAGAGGAGTGATCGATTCCTGTGGGACACTGCTCTGAAAGGTGGAACATGGTGCGGTGCTGGTGGACGGCAAGTTGCTGGCTGCAGATTGAAAGAAATAATCAAAAGCATGTCTGATGGTACAGAATAATAATGTTAAAATATGTTGTGAATAACTCAGACAGAATTTGGTAATCTAGATACCCTTCCAGCCCACAACCAATGGTATTT
This sequence comes from Somniosus microcephalus, assembly GCF_052327205.1. Taxonomy (NCBI): domain Eukaryota; kingdom Metazoa; phylum Chordata; class Chondrichthyes; order Squaliformes; family Somniosidae; genus Somniosus; species Somniosus microcephalus. The sequence continues at coordinate 411,720,095 of NC_140987.1, read as the reverse complement.
TCATAGAGAAGATCTGTATACCAGGTTCAGAATTCAAACTGATTGAACAGCATCCAACTTTATTAACCATTTTGTGCCAGGAATGCTACTACTGTTCCCACAAACCCTTCTCTTTTGGTAATTCTGTTAACATTCTATAGGTTATAGCCATTTTTCTGAGGTTTATCAATGAAAGACTAGTTTCAAGAGGAAAAACGTTGAAAGAGCCATCCATGTAATGGCTGCTCTGAGTGTCAGAGAAATGAGTTATGAACAAAGACTATAGACACCGGGGGAAGAAATTGAACGATCCTTGTGCCAAAACAGGTAGGCCCAAGGCCCGATCAAAATTGGTCTTTGTGCCTCATTTAAATTAGGCTGGCGAGTTGAGTGCGGTTTGAACAGAGTGCTGGAGTTGGGAATTGGTTCTTACTTTACACCAAGGAAAGAGTCCGAGAGTGGGAGCAGTCAAACAACAACAACAACTGCAAAACCGCTAAAGTGACGTCACAACCAGGGAAGGAGCTGATTGGTAAATAGGACCTGGTAAGTATTTCTACAGTCCAGTCGTTAAAGTAAAAGTAAGGTCTCTAGTTTAGAGTAAGTAGTGTGTAAAGTGAAGTAAGGTCCCTAGTGTATTTAATATTCTTTCATTTAAAGGAAGTAAAGGGAGTAAATTAAGGGTAGGATATGGCAGGGCAGCTCGGCCTGCTCCTCCTGTGCTATGTGGGAAGTCAGGGACACTTTTGGTGTCCAGGGTGAACACATGTGCAGGAAGTGTCTCCAGCTGCAGCTACTCGAAATCCACGTTTCGGATCTGGAGCTGTGGCTGGAGTCACTGTGGAGCATCCACAAGGCTAAGATCTTCGTGGATAGCACGTTTAACAAGGTGGTCACACCGCAGGTAAAGAGTGCACAGGCAGAAAGGGAATGGGTGACTGCCAGACAGAGTAAAAGAACTAGGAAGGTAGTGCAGGTGTCCCCATGGTCCAGCTCCCTCTCCAACAGATTTTCCGTTTTGGTTACTGCTGGGGGAGATGGTTACTCAGGGGAATGCAGCAAGAGCCAAGTCCGTGGAACTATGAGTGGCTCAGCTGCACAGGAGGGGAGGAAAAAGAGTGGGAGAACAATAGTGATAGGGGATTCTATCGTAAGGGGAACAGATAGACGTTTCTGTGGCCGCAGACATGACTCCAGGGTGGTATGTTGCCTCCCTGGTGCCAGTGTCAAGGATGTCAGTGAGCGGCTGCAGGACATTCTGAAGGGGGAGGGTGAACAGCCAGAGGTCGTGGTCCGTATCAGTACCAACGACATAGGTAGAAAGAGGGACGAGGTCCTGCAAGCAGAATATAGGGAGCTAGGAAATAAATTAAAAAGCAGGACCTCAAAGGTAGTAATCTCAGGATTACTCCCAGTGCCACGTGCTAGCGAGAGCAGAAATAGGAGAATAGACCAGATGAATGCGTGGCTGGAGGGATGGTATAGGAGGGAGGGATTTTTAGAAGGCCTTCGATAAGGTCCCACACAAGAGGTTGGTGAACAAAATTAGGACACATGGAATTGGGGGTAATATACTAGCATGGATTAAGAATTGGTTAACAGACAGAAAACAAAGAGTAGGGATAAACTGGTCTTTTTCAGGATGGCAGGCTGTGACTAGTGGGGTACCGCAAGGATCGGTGCTTGGGTCCCAGCTATTCACAATCTATGTCAATGATTTGGATGAGGGGACTAAATGTAACATTTCCAAATTTGCTGATGATACAAATCTAGGTGGCGGTGTCAGTTGTGAAGAGGATGTGACGAGGCCTCAAGGGGATCTCGATAGGCTCAGTGAGTGGGTGAGAACATGGCAGATGGAATATAACATGGATAAATGGGAAGTTATGCACTTTGGTAGAAAAAACAGAAAGGCAGAGTATTTCCTAAATGGTGAAAGATTGGGGAATGCAGATGCTCAAAGGGACCTGGGTGTTCTTGTACATGAGTCACTGAAAGTGAATGTGCAGGTGCAGCAAGCCATTAGGAAGGCAAATGGTATGCTGAGGACTGAGATGAGAAGAAATTTCTTCACACAGAGGGTGGTGAATCTTTGGAATTCTCTACCCCAGAGGCCTGTGGTGCTGAGTCATTGGGTATATTCAAAACAGAAGTCAATAGATTTCTGACTAGTAAGGGCATCAAGGGATATGGCGATAGGGCCAGTGAATGGAGTTGAGGCAGAAGATCAGCCATGATCTCATTGAATGGCGGAGCAGGCTCGAAGGGCCGAATGGCCTACTCCTGCTCCTATTTCTTATGTTCTTATGTTCTTATGAGCTGCAGACAGCTGCTGTGCATTCCTAGGCAGCTCGTCAGCAAAGTGGACATCAATTTTGGGCTGCTGCATCACTGGCAGCGAGCTGAGGTATGTGCTGGGAGGCGAGGAAGGTGATTGAGAGTGGGCCGTGCAGGGCCCGGCATGGTTTTCAGGACCGCTGTCCCCCCGTTCCACATTCAGGGAAGTATTTTTTTACAAAATTTATCTTTTTGGTGGTGGCCTTCAGCGGTCCCATTAAGGACCCCTGGTTAGGCCCCTTGCAGACCTGGTTATACTAAATGTAGTAGGCCTGCATTCAGGGCAGCCCAATTTCAGGAAGGAGTCCTAAAACAGGTGTTAGGCCCCCCATTTGCATAGGCCTATACCGGAACCTTTACCAATATAGCAACCTACTTACCCAAGTCCAGAGAGGTTAAGCCCAAGTTTCCAAGAACCAAGAATTAATACTGTAATCCCAAAATGTGTATGGGGAAACTGTTGAAATATAACCAACTAAAATTGTGCAGCCTGATTTTGGCAAAGGAATATGTATGGGATCAAAAATACGATTCTGCATATCACTCTGAAGAATAACTTAGTCATAATATGCTCTAAATGTGTAATTCAAAACAATGTGATTAAAATTACTTTTTCTCAGCCAGGCATGAAGGCTGACACAAGCAGCCAAAATGATGGTTGATTATATAAGCAGGAGTTTTCAATGCATTAGGGATGCTACTGGCTGTCAGATGCTCAGAGTACTGGAAGCAGATATACTGTGGTTGCAATCAGCAAAGATGATTAAAATTCACACTGGGAGAAAAAACAAGGTTACGTCTGTTTATCTGTAAATTAGAGAAATATTAAATCTACTTGTATACAATCTTTTTATTTGCTAGTCCCAATCTGCTCACTTCTGTTCTATACAGTTTGCCCAGTTTATTTATAACTCTGCAAAAAATAGAATTGAAATTGAGCTGTGCAATATTGGTAACAAAAGTGTTAATTCAATCATATGAAATTCCAGTGTCCACTATTTTAATAATGCTGTTAATGGACAAAGAAATATCAGACATCTTGTCACTGACATTGCAGTGTAGTTTCAATTCTATTTATAAAAATGACATTTTCAAAGTGAAAAAGTTTGTAAGTAACTGTCTCTGAATTCTGTTTACGGGTAATGAAAGAGTTTCTGCAAATATTTGACCCAACTGTGCTTCTGTAATGAAGTGTAAATAGCAATTTAATCACAGTGGGCCAATAATCTCCTCTTGAGTACTTATAATTAGGTGCAATTATCAGCTAGTTCTTGTTTTATTTTTCCTAAATAGAGAGATACATAGAAGATAGGAGCAGGAGTAGGCCATTCGGCCCTTCGTGCCTGCTCCGCCATTCGATGAGATCATGGCTGATCTTTTAATTCAGTATCCCGTCCCCGCCTTCTCTCCGTAACCCTTAACCCCTTTTGCCCGTAGAAATATATCTAATTCCCTCTTAAATATATTTAATGAGCTGGCGTACACTGCCCTCTGTGGCAATGAGTTCCACAGGTTCACCACTCTCTGAGTGAAGAAATTCCCCCTCATCTCTGTCCTAAATGGTTTAGCCCTTATCCTTAAATTATGTCCTCTAGTTCTGTTCTCACCCGCCAAGGGAAACATTCCTTCTGCATCCAGTCTGTCTAGACCTGTCAGAATTTTATACACTTCTATGAGGTCCCCTCTCAATCTTCTAAACTCCAGTGTGTACATCCCTAAACTACATAGTCTCTCCTCATAGGTCATTCCCGCCATTCCTGGTATCAGCCTGGTGAATCGCCGCTGCACCCCCTCCATGGCAAGAACATCCTTCCTCAGATGAGGCGACCAAAACTGTACACAGTACTCGAGGTGTGGTCTCACCAGTGCCCTGTACAGCTGCAGCAAGGTATCCCTGTTCCTGTATTCTAACCCTTTTGCTATGAAGGCCAGCATACCGTTTGCCTTCTTGACCGCCTGTTGCACCTGCATGCTCGCCTTCAGTGACTGGTGTACAAGAACACCCAGGTCTCTCTGTACTTCCCCCTCTCCCAATCTATTGCCATTTAAATAATAATTTGCCCTCCCGTTCCTGCACCCAAGGTGGATAACTTCGCACTTGTCCACATTATAGTGCATCTGCCATTTATCCGCCCAATCGCCCAGTCTGTCCAAATCGCTCTGGAGCTTCCTGGTCTCTTCCTCTGAGCCCACCCCCCCTCCTAGTTTAGTGTCGTCTGCAAATTTGGAAATGCTGCATCCGACTCCCTGATCCAGGTCATTAATGTAAATTGTGAACAGCTGGGGGCCCAGGACAGATCCCTGTGGTACCCCACTTGTTACTGCCTGCCATTCAGAAAATGAGCCGTTTATTCCAACTCTCTGTTTTCTATCTGACAGCCAGTTCCCTATCCACGCCAAAACTTTCCCCTTTATCCCATGAGCCTCAATTTTCCATGCTAATCTTTTATGTGGGACCTTATCGAAGGCCTTTTGGAAGTCCAGGTACACCACATCTACTGGCTCTCCCCCATCTATTCTACCAGTTACTCCCTCAAAAAATTCCAATAGATTAGTCAAGCACGATTTACCCTTTGTAAATCCATGTTGACTCTGTCCTATCCTGTCCCCATTTGCTAAGTGCTCCGCTATTTCATCCTTAATGATGGACTCCAGCATTTTGCCCACAACTGATGTAAGGCTTACAGGTCTGTAATTACCTGCTTTTTCCCTACCCCCCTTTTTGAATAGTGGGGTAACGTTAGCTACCCTCCAATCCATCGGCACTGTTCCCGAGTCTAATGAATTCTGAAAAATCATCCTTAGTGCATCCGCTATCTCTAGGGCCACCTCCTTCAGTACCCTAGGATGCATGTTATCAGGCCCTGGGGATTTGTCCACCTTCAATCCCTTTAGCTTCCTTAACACCATATCCTTAGAGATATTGATTTGCGTCAGTTCCTCCTTTGCCAATGTCCCTATTTTTCCCGATATCCCAGGGAGGTTTTTTGTGTCTTCCTTCGTAAAGACTGACCCAAAGTATGCATTTAGTTGATCTGCCATTTCCTTATTTCCCATTATATATTCCCCCGTATCTGACTGCAATGGACCAACTTTGGTTTTCACCAGTCTTTTCCTTTTGATATACTTATAAAAGCTTTTGGAGTTAGTTTTTATATTTTCCGCCAGCTTGTTTTCGTAAGCTATTTTGCCCCTCTTGATTATGCCCTTTGCCCTCCTTTGCTCTATCTTAAACTGTTCCCAATCTTCCGCTCTGGCGCTTTTTTTGGCTATTTTATACGCCCTATCTTTGGATTTTATGCTGTCTCTAATTTCCCCTGTTATCCACGGTTGAGTCACCTTTTTAGATTTCCTTTTATGCCAGATTGGTATAAACAATTTTTGCAATTTTGTCATTCTATCTTTAAATGTTTGCCATTGTTTATCTACCTCCAGTCCTCCCAGGAACGTTGTCCAATCAGACCTACTCAGTTCCCGTCTCATGGCATCATAATTCCCCTTGTTTAAATTCAGGACCTTAGTCTCTGAGTCAATTTCTTCGCTCTCCATTTCGAGTGAGAAATCGATCATGTTATGATCGCTCTGACCCAAGGGTCCCCGTACAACAAGATTACTGATTAGTCCCTTCTCATTGCACAGTACCCAGTCCAATATAGCCTGTTCCCGAGTTGGTTCCTCGACATATTGATCCAGATAACCATCCCTCAAACACTCAAGGAATTCCTCCTCCTCATTATTTTTACTGATTAGGCTAGTCCAATCTATATGTAAGTTAAAGTCACCTATGATGACAGCTGTGCTCTTATTGCACGCTTCTCTAATTTCCCTCGTGATGCCCTCCCTAACCTCTATTTTACTATTTGGAGGCCTATATACCACTATATACCATGGAGTGGAACTTTCAACTTTACACCAGCGGAGAATGGCAGTAGCGGATTGGCCAACCATTATACACCCCGCCAGATTCTCCCTTTAAAATGCAAAGGACAATCAGGTGGGGTGTGTAACAGGCGGCCATTCTGCTATCGCCCATTTTACGCCCCCACCAAAGTTTAAAGTTCTGCCCATGGAGCTGCCCAATGGGCTCGTGGGTAAAGATGTGGAACTAAGGCATGAAGACCAAAAGGTCCGGGTTAGCTGATCCTAGCCAGAATGGCAGTAAGCACACTATGATTGGCCTCAGTGTTTCTGGGCTACAGAGGGGGAAGATCGACCAGGGTTCTGACATCTGATAGCTATGCAGTGACTCCTGCTGGAAGTGCATGCATGGGTGGACATCAGGTGAGGGCAGATTCAGGCATGGCTGCGATACTCGCTATTGTTCTGTAGCATGTTAACATTCACTTTCTGGGTTCACATGTGAAGACTGGCCACTTGGGTGCAGGAGCAGAGGAACTTCGTTCCCTAGCCACCGACTCCATACCTCTTCCTTGCAACCTTCTGAGGCTCAACCAGACTGTTTGTAACCTTGGTGTCATGTGTGACTCCGAGATGAACTTCCAACCATGCAATCACTAAGACCAACTATTTCCACCTCCGTAACATCACCTGTCTCCATCCCAGCCTCAGCTCATCTGCTGCTGAAATCCTCAGCCATGCCTTTGTGGACTCTAGACTTGACTATTCCAATGCACTCCTGGCCGGCCTCCCATATTCTACACTCTGTAAAGTTGAGGTCATCTAAAACTTTGCTGCCCTAATTCAGACCAAGTCCCGTTCACCCATCACCCCTGTGCTCGCTGACCTACATTGGCTCCTGGTTAAGCAATGCCTCGATTTTAAAATTCTCATCCTTGTTTTCAAATCCCTCCATGGCCTCACCGCTCCCTATCTCTATAATTGCCTCCAGCACCACAATCCTCCGAGACATCTGCGCTCCTCTAATTCTGGCCTCTTCAGCATCCCCGATTTTAATCGCTCCACCATTGGTGGCTGTACCTTCAGCTGCCAAGGCCCTAAGCTCTGAAATTCCCTCTCGAAACTTCTCCGCCTCTCTACCTCTCTCTCCTCCTTTAAGAAACTCCTTAAAACCTACATCTTTGACCAAGCTTTTGGTCATCTGCCCTAATATCTCCTTAAGTGGCTCGGTGTCAAATTTTGTTTCATAATGCTCCTGTGAAACGCCATGGGACAGTTTACTACATTAAAGGCGCTATATAAATACATGTTGTTGTTGTTGTTGCTGTTTTAACCCATAGAAGGGGAGAAATTTGGCAGAACAAGATAGAGATACGTAAGGCACAATGATTAATAGTTTGCTTTTACTCCCAAACAGCGTTGCATTGAAACATGGTGTATTTGTTTATACAATAGATTCTATCAGATGTTCTTTGTTATTATAATCTCTTTTGTATTGTAGTCTCTTACTTCACCCCCTTTAAACTGTTACTGCTACAGTGCAGTCATTAATTAATTTTATGTTAAAGTGGATAAATTATTCTGAAAAGCTGTGGCATGTTGCTTTGCAGATGTAGATCTTACTTTATTAACAACCATAACAACAGCTTGCATTTTTATAGCACCTTTAATGTCGTAAAAACATCCCAAGGTGCTTCACAGGAGTGTTATCAGGTAAAATTTGGCACTAAGCCACATAAAGCGATATTAGAACAGGTCACAAGCTTGTTGAAAGAGGTAGGTTTTAAGTGCTGACTTAAAGGAGGGAGGAGAGAGAGGTACTGGGATGTAACTCCAGAGCTTAGGGCCTAAGCAGCTAAAGACACGACCGCCAATGGTGCAGCGATGAAAATCGGGGATGTGCAAGGGGCCAAAATTGGAGGAGCACAGAGATTTTGGAGGTTTGTGGGGCTGGAGGGTGTTACAGAGATAGGGAGGCCTGAGGCCATGGAGGGATTTGAACACAAGAATGAGAATTTTAAACAGAGCCTGCTTAAGCCAACAATGAAATTTCAAATTGGGAATACAATGAAATGTCTGTACTTTTTGTGGTCACTTTTGTCCCCTCCTTTCCTGAAGATACTGACTTTCTCTGAGCTACAGTTCCATGGATCAGTAGCCATCCGGTAATTTGGACAAGTAGCCACACTTCATGCATGAGCTTAGACAGAGTACTGGCAAGCTATTCAATATGGAGGACATATTGTTGAGTCTCATTTGTCTACAGCCAATGTCCACAAAAGCGTTCCAGCAAGGGTCACCAAATACAATCGGGAGCAGAAATCCTGGCTGAAAACAGTGACAGGATCGGACAAAGTCAACATGGATTTACAAAAAGTAAATTGTGCTTGACTAATCTACTGGAATTTTTTGAGGATGTAACTGGTAAAATAGATAAGGGAGAACCAGTAGATGTGGTGTATTTGGACTTTCAGAAGGCTTTCGATAAGGTCCCACATAAGAGATTAGCATGTAAAGTTAAGGCACATGGGGTTGGGGGCAAGGTATTGACTTGGATAGAGAACTGGTTGGCAGACAGAAAGCAAAGAGTTGGAATAAACGGGTCTTTTTCCGAGTGGCAGGCAGTGACTAGTGGGGTACCATAGGGATCTGTCTTAGGACCCCAGCTATTCACAATATATATTAATGATCTAGACGAGGGAACTAGATGTAATATCTCCAAGTTTGCAGACGACACAAAGCTGGGTGGGTGTGTGTGCTGTGAGGAGGATGCCGAGAAACTCCAGTATGATTTGGACAGGTTGGGTGATTGGGCAGAAGCATGGCAGATGCAATATAACGTGGATAAATGCGAGGTTACCCTCTTTGGTGTCAAAAACAGGAAGGCAGATTATTATCTGAATGGCAATAGATTGGGAGAAGGGGAAGTGCAATGAGACCTGGGTGTCCTTGTGCACCAGTGCAGCAGGCGGTTAAAAAGGCAAATGGTATGTTGGCCTTTGTAGCGAGAGGGTTCGAGTACAGGAACAAGGATGTCTTGCTGCAGTTGTACAGGGCCTTGGTGAGACCACATCTTGAGTATTGTGTGCAGTTTTGGTCGCCTTACCTGAGGAAGGATGTTCTTGCCATGGAGGGAGTGCAGCGAAGATTCATGAGGCTGATACCTGGGATGGCAGGAATGACGTATGAGGAGAGGTTGGATCGATTGGGCTTATACTCGCTGGAGTTTAGAAGAATGAGAGAGGATCTCATTGAAACTTATAAAATTCTAACAGGACTAGACAGACTAGATGCAGGAAGGATGTTCCCGATGGCCGGGGAGTCCAGAACCAGGGGTCACAGTCTAAGGATAAGGGGTAAGCCATTTAGGACAGAGATGAGGGGGAATTTCTTCATCCAGAGAGTGGGGAACCTGTGGAATTCTCTACCACAGAAGGCAGTAGAGGCCAATTCATTAAATATATTCAAGAAGGAGTTAGATATATTTCTTAAAGCTAAAGGGATCAAGGGATATGGGGAGAAAGCAGAGACAGGGTACAGAATTTGGATGATCAGCCATGATCTCATTGAATGGTGGAGCAGGCTCGAGGGGCCGAATAGCCTACTCCTGCTCCTATCTTCTATGTTTCTATGTTTCTATGATTGTCCCCCCTCCCGAACCCTAGTATGCTGAGTCCAATTGCAACACAACTTCTGCCGTGCCTCAGATTTCGGCACAGATCAGGAATAAAATCTGGGAGACCTCTGATCTTAATCAGTTAGCACCACAGTGGACAACACCTTTATTCACTACTAGATTAGCAGGGGAGATTAAACTAAACTATAAACATTCTGCACATTTGTTTACTTTTAATTACATTTTGTTAAAATGCTACAGGAGTGAAATTGTTAATATTTGTACTCAATGCTGAAATTTATGGCTGGCTGACTGACTGACTTACGTACAATAAAGCACTAGAAAGACACAGATTGTACATTCAGTACATTGTTAGAAAAGTTATGTAAGATGAAAAATAGAAGTAAATGCACATCAAGAGGGTTATTAGAGAAGAAATGGCAGTGCACCGTCTACAGGGCTTTGCTCAGTGTACAGTCTTATTCTTGCAGTTAGTTTTAGTCATTTTCTGCTATATTCCAAAAGAAATTCTGCAAGAAGCTGGAGCAGAAAAAGCAGTTTGACAGTCAAAAGGAAGAAATGACCTTGGATTAGTCTCGCAAACATCCAAGAGCAAGGAGAATAAATGAGAACTAGTAATCAGCCAAATCTTACTTGATGAAGATTGCTCGTCTTCTCACAATGTCCAACAAGAGTTGCTCCATCTATCACAGAGAATGGCCTTTGCCTAACACGTCTGCTTCTGAGCTTTATCTTGGAGGCTGGTGAAGAGTTGTTGCAAATTCCAATTCCTGCTCCTGCTGCATCTGCTGGGACTCTGGGCTTCATATTGAACTCTGCTACAGCAGGGGCATCATCTTTTGGGATCACACATTGCCAATTGCAAAGCTGACCACAATCTGACACAGGGCGTGGTAGCTTTCCGCAGTTTACATTGGTTTGGCTACTCTTTGTGTCTTCAGATTTTCCATTTTCTTCATCATGGGACATCCCATCAACTCTCTCCTTTGCAGAGACCTTGTGGGTTTAAATTTCAATCATTTTACTCATATTTCTCCAAACTGTATACCCCAAAATATTACACTTGAAAAATATTGCTTCATTTAACTCTTGACCCACTCTACACCCAGAAAGGTTTACAAATGTTTTTAATGAAAATGTTTTTCTTATTTTCTCTCCTTACTCCTCTTTTCCAGAAGGCAATGATTCATGCTGGAAGATCGTTCGATTTGAGCTGATGACTCTCCACCACCTTGACCAAGTGGCTATTCTTCATATGCAATCCTGGAGAAGGATAGCAGCTAATTGGAATATTGATGGGTTAGTGTTTATAAGACTTATTGGGGGAGAAATTGGGTGAGTAGCGCCACTTGTTAGCGCCTAAAGAGGCAGGCAGTGGCTGTAGCGCCACTGGCTGTGCCTCCCGTGATATTGAGTTGGGGCGATAATGGTGGCGTTAGCCTTTTGCGCTGCGCCGCCACCGATGACGTCATCGGTGTGCGCAGCGCCCCATTCGCGCCCCATTCACGATATTTGGTTGCGAACGGCGCAGTTGCGCCGTTCGCTACCCGCGCCCGGTTCACGGGGCCTTACTGTGCCGGCAGCAGCGCAAGTTAAGGTGGAGGTGCGGGGCGGCCGCCTTTTTCGGCGGCCGCCTGCCAGCACCTCCGTCCCCGGCCTCCTGACCACCCCCCCACCGCCCCCACCGCCCCCCCCCCCGCGGCATTGCTGGCTGTTTCCCGAGAGCCCAGCACTTCTCCTCGGTGCCAGGCTCTTTTGCCGGCATTTGCGATCGGGGATCGCGCTGTTGCAGGCCCCTCCCCCTTAACAATGGGAGGAGGGCCTGCAGTACCGCAGCGTGCCGTGCCGCAGCGTGTGGCGCTGCGGCACGTTGCGCTGCAATATTCAGTTTCAGCGCCCTAAGAGGGACGTGGAGTGCCTTGAGCCTCGCCCCGTGTCCCTCTAGGGGCAATGAAACTGAATATCTGACGATCGCTAAAGACTCGAACACTGCGCTAAATCCTGCGCTCAGGCGAAATTGGCGCCAGTTTGGCGCCTCAACCCAATTTCTAGGCTATTATCTAAGAGTTGTCTTAATATTCTACTGACACCCATATAGTGTTTGTCTTAATTTAAAATTCACATCCAGAACTGTCCCCTCTCCAGTACGTTTTCTGAATCTTTATCACATCCAGCTTACAGATTGTTTTGACAGAAACTGTATCTTAGAAAATAATGACCACAATCTTGTATTCAACTACAATGAGGAAAAATATTATTTTTCTTTCTCCCAGCTTAATGCATTTTCTGAAGTTTAAAGAACACAGAACAAAAGCTACATCAGTAGTCTTTTCTCTCACGTGTGCAAGCACACATGCACACACAAAGCCTCGCTTTTTGTCAAGTAAAAAAAAAGCCTCTCTGTTTAAAAATATCTTGTAGCCTCTCTGTTTAATAAAAACAGTCACTATAAATTTAACCTGAATAAAGTTTGTGAAATTTGTCTAATGGCTTTTCTTCAAATAATTTTTTTAAACTTTTGAACAGAAACTGCTAGAATATTCTATGAATACAGCTGACTAAACAATACCAATGCATCCTGGAAAATTAGAAACACTACATGCTCAAAATGTGCAACCCAAATTTAAACATCAATTTGATTATTATTACGAAATATAATTTTCTGATTTTAAAAAAATTGCTTGAACCCTTATTTTGAACATTAGAAATTTCAGTTACAGAGAAAAGAATGGCAGTGAAAAAATTGCAGACCACATTCTGAGCAATTTGTGGGAATCCAATGGGCCAGATAAATTGAGAGTGGTTCTGCTCGGGGCAGAGATGTGGTGGTCAGCTGTCCAGTCCAATTACCCAAACTTTCCCCACCATACCACCCAATTTAGTATGGCAAAGGAAACTGCAGCGTAGCATTTCTTATTTTAAATACAGCTCCCCATACCACCGTCCTCAGGTGATAAATGGATATGATTCTTTTTACTTCAGCTATCCAATGTCAGATCTTAATGGGTTGGCCCCAGCCCAGGATTGAGCACATAGTGAAGGGAGTGCCACTCTTTGGATGTGATGCTAAATTGAGGTCTGTCAGTCAAATGTTAAAGATCTCGTGGCACTGTTTGGAGCAGAGGAGGGAATTCTCCTGGTGTCCTGACCAATGTTCTTCCTTCCCTCAACCAACACCACTGGAAAAAACAGACTCGCAGGTAATTCATCGAATTTTTGTTTTATCTTCCCATGCACAAACTGGCAGTTGTGTTTACCTACATAACAAGTCACTATACTTCAGAAGTTTATTGCCTATGAAGTGGAGCGAGAGGTTTCACAGAGTCACAATAAAGTGCTGTATAAATGCAAATCTTACAACATTAGTAAGAGATTAAAACAACTCATATGTATGGTTTGCATATTGTTAGCTGAACACTAGATGGCTTCCTGTAAGTACATTGTGGCAATTACACCTCTCTTGTAATTGATGGAAGATTCTACAGAGTTTTATTATTACCACACCAATACCAGTGGTTATTCGGACACAACAGTGGTAACAAGGAAAAAGGATATCTTTGTTACTTCGTTGTTCTATCTTGTCACTCAAATCATTTAACGTTTTGGTATTACTTGGAAAAATCTTTCACAGAACCTCTAACTGTGGAATTGCTAACCTTCTTCAGCCTTTCCTTCCTCTTATAATTTTAAGCCCAAACTTCATCGAAGGACTGATTGCCCCATCAGGCACTCCTCACAAGGAGCCGTGCTGACACAAAGAGCTGATCGGCAAATCACAGGCCTGCGCCTGCATTCTCTGACTTTCCACCCGTTAATTTAAATGGACGAGGAAATCAGGCACTGTGGTCCTGTGATATCCCGAGCAGAGCTGCCTGTGACAGCTGCTCCTTGATCAAGAAATCAATTCTCTAATTCTTTTCACTACTACTTTTTTTTTAAATTTCATTTTATTGATGATGTAGATTTTCCACATGAAAGAATTTGAATTCAGCTAAAAGCCACAGGAAACCGGGATAGAACATAGGTAAGAAACTGGTTAAAAATAGGAATAAAAATAGGAGTAGAAAAATAGGAACTGAGAAGTGACAATGGTACTCCTTTACTTTTGTGCCAAGGACAACCATTTATGAGGCCAATATTGTGTGATGCACCTTATTCATTAGATACTAGCCATTGGACAATTGAAAACTATGCAACAAGAAATAGATGACTAAATTATAACCTGTGCAACCAATTTGATGCAATGATTTAGATATATGGCCCTGAAATTGCAGTCTCAGAGCACGCCATTGTAATCTATTTGAAATGCCCCACAACTTCCAATTTCCGTACGTGCTTGCGCATGCGCGAAATCCAGAATTGCGATCTGTCAAGGTACGCCTTGACAGATCATCTGGACCGCATGGAAAACCAGTATTGCTGGCGTAGCGTTTGCCCAACAACTGCCCAGCAATTGCCCACGAAACTCTTACGGCTGGTAAAAGCAGGTGTAGGGCCTGCTTTCATCAGTGTAAGGGTGTATATAAATGAAACATTTAAAAATCAAAAATGATATACATACATTTTAAATTAGTTTATGCATATATTTACCTGGATTAAGATGTTTAAAATTATTTATCAAAAATGTAATTTTTTATTGAGGTTGGCTCAATGAAGGGACTTATGAATAAAATTGAAATTCAGTGCATTTATATTTATTAGAATTATGTAAATTGTATAATTATTTTGGGGATTCCATTGCATATCATTAGGGGATTCCCCTCGTAAATAATTGGCAATGGAATCCTCCTTTGTGATTGAAGGACAGGGCCCATGTGATCCCAGGGACTCTTCCAAACAGCCCTAGGATCTGTGGGCCTTTACGTTGCCGTATGCCTGGAGGCCCGAGACTAGACATCTACGTAGCCTGGGTGCCTGGAGGTAGGTTATGACAGGTTTTCCGGGTCGGAGGCGTACTCCAGAGGTACGCCTCTGACCGCAATCTCTAGCCCATAATCTTCGAGACCGGAGTTCAAATCCCACACAGATTAGTGGAATAAAAGCTTACTCTGCCTGCTGGCTGTAAGGGCCCCACAGCCAGTAGACAGAGGAGCTGTGCATTCTAAATCCAGTTCCTATTGGGCATTGGCACATTGTGCAAAAGTACCCCCTTTGGAATACTAATTGGCATAAAATTGGTAAGCTCATTCAGGCAGTCCATAGCCTTGATGCTACAGGAAATGGAAAATTGTCACACTGGTGTAGTATGGGTGATCATCTGAGGTTGGGTTGGGCTGAGACACATTGTTGGGGCAGAGTTGAAGTAGTTTTACTCTGCATATTACCATGCTATACAGGGCCTAGGAGTGCCTGATATTGGCACTAAACTAAACACCTCAGCAGGTCTGGGGCAGGCGAGGTCCGTGGCATGTGGAGACCCCGCATCTGTGTCGATCCCGGCCTCCAACAAGATATTCCATTGATAGGGCTTGTTAAGCCCACCCTGTGAGTTTCCCGGCCAATTAATAGGAATCGGGTCTGATGACGTCATTTGATGACGCGTCATCAGCCGGTTTCCATAAAGGGGCCATGTCCACAATCATTTTGACGGTTGTGCTGTCAGTGCTGTAAACACTGACAAGCACTGCACAGAGGTGCACGGCTGCATCCAGGCTCTCCCATGGCTCCCTCCATATGCTTATGGAGGGAGTCACAGCACGCAGGGAGGTCTCTTCCCTTCCAATGGGCGGAAGAGACCTCCCCAGGACACCAACGCAGCCTGGTTGCACATTGCACAGGAGGGCACAAGCAGGGATGTCGTCAGGAGGACCAGGCTGCAGTGGCGCAAACCTTTCAATTATCTCAGTAGATCACAAAACGTTACTGCAAAGCCACACTCAACCTCATCCTCCTGTGCCACCCATCACATCCTCATCACTCTGCCTTCCCTACCCTACTCCTGTACATCCTTACTCACACCAAATTACCTTGCACCTCCACCCATCCCTCTCTATCTATATTATCACTTCCCCATCTCACTAGCCACCCCTCACACTCACCCTCATCCTAGTCCAATCATACCAACTAACAACACACAAGGGTAGGCACTTGGGTGTTATCGCCAATGTTCATGTAAAGTTCCTTCTAATGTGTTGTCAAACAATGAAATCTTAATTTTCAACACTTTGCTGTCTTGGAAATGGCTTAGTGAGTTGCAATGAGACATAACGGTACCCCCCCACCATGGTGATGAGTGTTGAAAGGAATGGCTTGGCCATTGTAGGGATGCTTTATGGTGTTGGTGTGGGGTGGTGCCAACCTGTGGTAGCCAGGGTGTACAGCATCAATTGAAGTAAATCTGGCCATGGTGAGGCCATCCCTGGCCTCCCGGGCAGCAATGTGCTTGGGTGCTGATGTCCTATGTCCTGTGCAGCATCAGGTGATTGCGGAGAAGGTTGGTGCTGCTGATGTGTCTGATGATGCTGGTGTGCCTGGTGATGCTGGTGATGGGGATGACCATGGTGGGATTCTGAGGACAAAGGTGAGATTTTTTCAAGGGCACCGATGCTGATGGAATAGATGGCAGCTGAAGTTGAGATGACAGAAGTGATCTGTCAATGGTGAGAGAGATTGCTTCAAGTGACACTGGATAGAGAGTTTCCTCCAAACTCTTCATACTTACATAAAGCTGAAAAGTGTATTCCAAATCCTGAAGGCTCCAGTCTTTAAGATTGGAAAGTGACCAGCTGTGAAATGATAGCTTTTTACCACTTTTTCAGTGGTCACCTATTCACAGAAATGGAGAGTTGTTTAAAACCCAACACACTTACCTGACGTGATCCCCGAGCGATGTGAACCTCATGGAAAACTTGGGAAAATGGTTTGTACCTGGTAAAATGCTGATTAAATTGCTTTAAACACACTCTTAACTATTTGAATTGTCTGACCCGACGTTTTGTGCCAGGTCTCCAAAGCACAGGCAGAGCCGGCACTAAGTAACTCACAAGGAGGCGGGTTCAGAGCGGGATACCACCCCGCTGTCAATCTTTTTGATTTTGACAGTGGACTCGCCTCCGAACCAGCCCTCTGAGCACCGGCAAAATTCAGCCCATGCAGTTTAGCTGGAGAACAGAATAGTTGACAGATGGAAACTATAGACTAAATTTTGAAAAGCCAGCAGGACATCCGATGTAGTCAGCACTGTTGTGTATTTTGAATGTTGTATTTGAATTGTCCCACATAGCTTACCGTAGTTGTGATGTGCAATGCACGATGGGAAATAGAGTGCATTGGGTTGAGAAGATTCTCTGGAAAGTGATGGCTGTGAACTGAACTCTGTCTCCTGCATACTCTTTTAATTGTTATACAAGCAAGGTTATTAAACTCTTGAGATTTAACAAGCACATTATCAGAACATCAATGACTGACTGTGAGTAATGTTCCCTTTAATTTCTTTTGGGGTCAAGTGGCCTATTCCTGCTCCTATTTCTTATGTTCTTATGCCCCAGGCTCACCCCTCCCTGATCTCTCTCCAATAATTTGCCTGAGTGCTGGGGATAGTGCCTAGCAACAGCCTCGTGCTGCCCGACATTGTGCTCCCATCACTCAGTCAGTTGCCTCTTCACACGGCATCGAGTAGGAGACTGACTGAGGCTATGGAGATAATGCTGGGATCTCATGCTGTCGAGGTTGGGATGGTTTGGCGCCCACCTCAGCCCCCAGCCACCCAACTTCCATCTCATATTAAAATTGGGGCTTTCGTGTGCATCATTCCTCTGTCTGGCATGTTAATAGAATCATTAACCCACTGAAAATAGTGGAGCCAAATGTCATTTACATAAGAAATAGGAGCAGGAGTAGGCCATACGGCCCCTCGAGCCTGCTCCACCATTCAATGAGATCGAGATCGTGGCTGATCTTCGACCTCAACTCCACTTTCCCGCCCGATCCCCATATCCCTTGATTCCCTTAGAGTCTAAAAATCTATCGATCTCAGCCTTGACTCAGCATCCACAGCACTCTGGGGTAGAGAATTCTAAAGTTTCATAACCCTCTGAGTGAAGAGATCTCTCCTCATTTCAGTTCTAACTGGCTGGCCCTTATGCCTCCTAGTTCTACACTGTCCAGCCAGGGGAAACAGCCTCTCAGCATCTACCAAGTCAAGCCTTCACATAATCTTACATGTTTCAATGAGATCCCCTCTCATTCTTCAAAACTCCAGAGAGTATAGGCCCATTCTACTCAATCTCTCCTCATAGGACAACCCTCTCATCTCAGGAATCAATCTAGTGAACCTTCATTGCACCGCCTCCAAGGCAAGTATATCCTTCCTCAGGTACAGAGACCAAAACTGTGCACAGTACTCCAGGCGTGGTCTCACCAGGGCCCTGTACAATTGTAGCAAGACTTCCTTACTCTTTACTCCAACCCCCTTACAATAAAGACCACTATACCATTTGCCTTCCTAATTGCTTGTTGTACCTGCATGTTAACTTTTTGTTTTGTGTACAAGGACACCCAGATCCCTCTGAACACCAACATTTAATAGTTTCTCACCATTTAAATAATATTCTGCCACCTTCTGGTCCACCCACTTAACCTGTCTATATCCCTTTACAGACTCTTTGGGGGTGAAATTGGGTGAAATTGGGGGCGCTAATGGGCGCAAATGGCTTTGCGACCGGGCGCGGCACGGACACCAACTCCCACCATATTCGGCGGGAGTTTTGCGGCGGTGCTATGGCGTTGTGCCCCGATCTCCTTCACCCGGAGTTCATGACATCATCGCCATGCGCATTGCCCCACTAGTGCCCCGGACCCGAAATTGACTTCCGCCCCCTGCAGCAACGCCGGTCGAAAACACCGACAGCTGCAGGCCGCTTCGGGGGCGATGATTAAAGGCGAGGTGGCCGAGCTATGTAAAAAAAACTTAACTTTGCTGTTCCAGTTTTTTTCGCGGATTCCTGCCCACGATCGATCAGCCCGGTACTCTGCTTGAGTGTCGGGCTGATCGCGCGGGATCGCGGCTGCTTTGGTGGTCCAAGTAGGTACTTTTAAAATTGCAGAGCCTGCAGCGATGGCCTTTCCCTTTAAGGGAGGGAAAGAGCTTTTGAACGTGGCAGCGCTGCACGGCCCAGTGTGCAGTGCTGCTGAAGCCTCTGCTCCACTCTCTGACGTAAGCACCCTAAGAAGGAAGTGGTTGCTTGATTTAGCGCTCCACTTCCCTCTTGGGGCGCAAAAACTCAATTTCGCGGTTGCCGGCACTAATTAGCGCCGGGCACGAAAGTTAGCGCCCGGGTGATGTTAGTTCCCCAAAATGGTCAATAACAAATCTTTTCTCCCTTTGTCCTCTTCACAGCTTACTTTCCCACATAGCTTTGTATAGTCAGCAAACTTGAATACATTACATCGGTCCCTTCATCTATGTCATTAATACAGATTGTAAATAGCTGAGGCCCCAACACTGATCCTTGTGGCACCCCACTAGTTACAGCCTGTCAACCTGAAAATGATCTGTTTATTCCTTTGTTTTCTGTCCTTAAACCAATCCTCTACCCATGCTAATATATTACCCTGCACTCCATGAGCCCTTATCTTGTGCAATAACCTTTCTTGTGGCACCTCATCGAATGCCTTTTGAAAATCCAAATATACTACATTCACGGTTCCCCTTTATCAACCCTGGTAGTTACATCCTCAAAAAACTCTAATAAATTTGTCAAACACAATTTACCTTTCATAAAACCATGTTGACTCTGCCTAATCATATTATGATTTTCTAAGTGTCCTGTTACCATTTCCTTAATGATGGATTCCAGCATTTTACCAACGACTGATGTCAGGCTAACTGGCCTGTAGTTCCCTGTTTTCTCTCTCCCTCCTTTCTTGATTAGCCATGTTACATTTGCTAACAGTGTCAGCTGTGGCTCAGTGGGTAGCACTCTTGCCTCTGAGTCAGAAGGTTTTGGGTTCAAAGTCTCACTCCAGGAACTTGTGCACAAAAATCTAGGCTGACACTCCAGTGCAGTGCTTGAGGGAGTGCTGCACTGTCGGAGGTGCCGTCTTTCAGATGAGATGTTAAACCGAGGCCCTGTCTGCTTTCTCAGGTGGACATAAAAGATCCCATGGCACTATTTCGAAGAAGAGCAGGGGAGTTATCCCTGGTGTCCTGGCCAATATTTATCCCTCAATCAACATCACTAAAACAGATTACCTGTTCATTATCACATTGCTGTTTGTGGGAGCTTGGCTGCTGAATTTCCTACATTACAACAGTGATTACACTCCAAAAGTACTTTATTGCCTGTAAAGCGCTTTGAGACGTCCAGTGGTCATGAAAGGTGCTATATAAATGCAAGTCTTTCTTTCTTTCGTTAACTTCCAATCCATTGGGACCATTCCAGAAGCTAGGGAATTTTGGAAGAACACAACCAATGCATCCAGTATCTCTGCAGCCACCTCTTTTAGAACCCTAAGATGTAGGCCATCAGGCCCAGGGGATTTGTCAGCTTTTAGTTCCATTAATTTCTCCAGTACTTTTTCTTCACTAATATTAATTACTTTAAGTTCCTCACCCTCATTAGACCCTTGATTCCCCATTATTTCTAGTGTGTTTTTTGTGTATTCTACTGTGAAGACAGATACAAAATATTTGTTTAACGTCTCTGCCATTTCCTTATTCCCCGTTGTTATTTCTCCTGTCTCAGCCTCCATGTTTACTTTCACTAATCTCTTCCTTCTTACATACTTGTAGAAGCTCTTACAAGCTGCTTTTATATTTCTTGCTAGTTTACTCTCCTATTTTATTTTTGGTCATCCTTTGCTGGTTCCAAAAACTCTCCCAATCCTTAGGCTTACTACTATTCTTCACAACATTATAAGCCTCTTCTTTTAATCTAATACTATGCTTAACCTCTTTATCTAGCCATGGATGGATCACTTTTCCCATGGAGTTTTTATTTCTCAATGGAATGTACATTCGTTGAGAATTATGAAATATTCCCAGCTTAATATGAATGACAGGCACTCTGACAGTGCATCCTTTTCAGAAAAAATAACTGTTTGCCAGCAAGTGATGATGGTAGAATTACCACAAATACCCAGTAGATGGTGCAAAAGGAATATTACTGTGCTGTCTGAAGTTGGTCTGCCTCATCCTATGCATCATTTTCATTTAGACTGTTAAAATTCTCCAATTTTGATTTATGGCAAAACAAATTCTCTTTTGAAATCAAGACTCAAGTGTGCACAGAGTTGACTCGTGGTACTGCTCACGGGGCATTAAATGATATGTTGTTTGATAAGGACTTGAAGGTTAGATGATATAATGTACGAAGGGGGAAAAATTCAGTATCGCCCCGTTTGGGGCGCGATTATCGGCCGTGCGCAAAGTTTAGCGCCTGGCGCTAATTATCGCCTCCAACTGCAAACTTGGCTTTTATCGCCCCGAGTTGATTGGAGCGCTAAATCAGGCGCTATACACCTCTCTTAAGGCGCAAAGGCCAAGGAGCGAGGCGCTACCTCAGAGCACTGGCGAAGCTCATGTGATGTCAGTCAGTAATGGAACACAGACACAATGGCGCTGGCCAGTTCTTAAAGGGGACTCCATCCACATCCTGCTCATTGCAGCCTTGAATCTCGGTCTAGAGAGACCTGTACATCAACTCTGCTGGAAAGAACAATGGAGGGGCCCAGGGAAAAAGCTCAGAGTGCAGCCCCCACAGTCTCTTCTAAATCGATACAAGGAAGAGCAAATCAAAATGAACCTCCAAAGTGCTGCTCAGTACCCAAAACTCCTTCACACAGCGTTGAATCTCTCCAGAAGTCTCTCTCACTCTCTCTCAGAATGCGTGGTGCAAAAATGTCACCAACAAAAAAAGGCAGGAAGTGGTCGCCTTTAAATAGCGCTCCCCCAGTCCCTTCCTGACTGCAAAACGCTCCCCTCAACCTGTCGTTGCTAGCGGCAGGCGGTAAGGCAAGGGGCACCGCTCAATGTCTGGTCCGGGGCGCTACCGGGGCATTGCACACTCGACTGACGTCCCGATCAGCCGGTGCAGGAGATCGTGGCGGTAGTGTTTAGCGCCGCCACAAAATGTCCAGTTAATTTCACAAGCGGCGCAAACATCGCCGCACACAGGTGCTAGTTGCTTTGCGCCCCATTAGTGCCCTTTTAAGTGCTAAGGGGAGGCGCAAACCAACTGAATTTTTCCCCCGAAGTGTCATTGTAGAGCTATATAGAAATTCTAATAAAAATGAATGTAAACAATTGAAAATTGGGATGAAATTATAGAATCATAGAATGATACAACATAGAAGGCGGCCATTCGGCCCATCGTGCCTATGCTGGCTCTTTGGTCGAGCTATCCAATCCCCTGCTCTTTCCCCATAGCCCAGCAACGTTTTTCCTTCAATTATTTATCCAATTCTCTTTTGAAAGTTATTATTGAATCTGCTTCCACCACCCTTTCAGGCAAGGCATTCCAAATCATAACAAATTGCTGTGTAAAAATAATTCTCCTCATGTCGCCTCTGGTTCTTTTGCTAATTATATTCAAAAAGGTTTTTATATAATTGCAGAGGTTTGGGAGAAAGGAAATGGAGTAAAATACATTAGTCTAATTTATATAATCTGCACAGTAATATATATTTAGACATGTAACTGGTCAATCTTCCATTGCACGCTATAATTTGGAGATAATGATCTCTCTCTTCATGTTGATGGTTCTCTTTCCGTCTCTCTCTTACTCTTATCTTCTGCTTTTCTCTGCCACTTTTCTTTTTCTTTTGGATGGGGGACGGTAAGTGACTTAGCGTGCTGTAGTGAAGAAAGGAGCTACCAACCGTTGTGGGCCACAACAGCTTCCCTGTACAGGTCTTCGGTTAAAATGGCAGTCAGGTCCCAATGACATCATCGGAGCCTGATCTGTATATTTGAGGAAGGACTCCCCAGGCTTCTAGCAGATGTCCCTCTCTCAGAAGAGCAGGTTAAGATTGGAACTCGCGTGACGGCAGCAGCAGGTAAATCCCACGGGCCATTTTAACTGCCCGCCCACCCATTTTCCACCAGGAGGGCAGGGTTACAATTGGCCCAATAGAACTGAAGGAGGCCATTTGGCCCATCATGTTTGTGCTGGCTCTTTGCTAAAGCAATCAAAAACTAAACTCACTGCCTTGCTGTCTCCCCAAAGTCCTATACTTCATCTGTTTCAAATATGTACCTATATTCTCTCTGAAGATGGAATTCTCTCTGCTTTAACCACTTCCTATGCTAAAGCATTCTGTGTAAAGAAACCTCGCTACTCAAATTCTTAATGACAAATTTAAATTGATGGTCCCTCATCACTGACTTCCCAACCAGAGGAAATAGTCTTTCTCTATTCATCCTATCAGAACCCTATATAATTTAGTAACCTCTGTTAAATATCTTCTTAGCCTTTTCTGCTGCAGCATAAATAATCCCAGTATTTTAAGTGTCGCCTCATAACTAAAAGAGAAAGAAGTTCAGACACATCTAGAAAGAAAGTGTTCAGACTCAAAGAAAAATAGGTCAGACATACGGACAAAGAATTGTTCAGACATATGTGGAGATAGAAACATTGAGACACAAAGAAAGAGAAAGAGAGACAGAGAAAAGTAAGAAATGAGGACAGAGAAAAGTTCAGATACATACAAAGACGAAGCAAGGGAGAAGCGCAGGCACATCAAGAAGAGGGAAAGAGAGATAAATATAGAGATATAGAGGGACTTTCAACCACAGTGATAGATGCAGAACCACAGTTACACATAAACATAAAGTGAAAGAAAAAGAACATATGGAGGGTTAGAGAGAAGAGATCCACAAATACATACAAGAATATACATGTATAAAGAGACAGAAAGAGAGAGAATCATAGCCACACACAAGGGACAGGGATTGTTTGTGGCTATTTACAGCCATGGATGAACTTGTCGCATGAGTGGAGCAACCTGCTTACAAAACATAAAAATAAAAGCATTTTATTCCAGAGCTTTAGCATTTTGCTCGAACAACATTAGATGTGTCCACTCCTGTATATCGCACCTTTTAGGTAAAGAAACCACCCCAAGGTGCTTCACAGAGGCATAAGGAAAAAATGGATATTACACACCTGATCTGTGCCACCTACTGATGTTAAGGATAATACAGCGCGATTGTCTTGACATGGAGGTTCATTTCCCTGTGCGACTTCACTTACATCCTTTGGTTGAATCTCATTCTTTTGTTCAGGAGTTACATCTTGCAACTTAGCAGTCTCATTACAATGGACACCAACAGATGTAGCTCGACAATTTGCCACTACTTCAGGGGTCTTTGGCCCACCACAAGAGAAGGAAGCAGGAGTGAAGGAGTTAAGTAGTTCAGAGTTGCACCTCCTCACTGAAATTTCAGCCCTTGTTACTTTGTGTGAATATCTGCTTTCTGATGAGCTGGATTGACTGAGAGGGTTACACATTCCAGAGTCTGAGGTGAGAGAAGACTGCGACAGGAAGGTACATTTCCCATTTCCAGTCTCCGGAATAATGGGAATTGTCTGAAGATCATGCTCATGACAGCTGTGTCTAGTCTGAGTCGTCTCCTCAAACTGTGAATAGACATCAGAAAAGTTCCTCTGTTTACTTGCTCTGCTAATTAACTTAACAACTTTGCTGAAATCAATGACTTTTGACAAGTTTTTCCTCTCTTTTATCCTACTGGATTTGTCTGAATGGTTTTGGTCACATTCCTGTTTGATAGATGCAGAGTCAGCTAGTTTGTCAGAGTTCTGGCCACTGTAGTCTGTTTTTTCACCAGCAGTGCCTGGGTTTAGCTTCTTTGTTAGTGACATTTTTTTCAAGTAATTTAAAACATCAGTTTTTCTACTCCTTTTATATTCTTGTGGGATTTTCATGTATTTATTGCTTGCATCCTCTGGAAAAACAGTTATGGAACTGTAACAGCTTGTAATGCTTGGGTCAAATGTTCTTCTATTTGAACCTTTGAGACATATTTGTACATTTTTCCACCTTTTGTTAACCTCCTGGACTTCTGCATCTTCAATGCTAATAGTCTCCAGAGCACGGCTAATCAGATTTGCATCTCCAACTGTGGTGTCAAAGTCTTGCAGATCCCCTGCGTACGTATGTCTAAATGTTCTTTTATCTAACGTCTGTTTACATGTCAAAACACCATTTGGCATCTCTCCCTTATCTCTACTCCAGATTTTAGAGGTTTTGTGTCTTGAGTTTCTGGCAAATCGGAGCCTGAAGAAGTCCATTGACTTAAGCCTTTTGAGTGACCTCAGCCTGTCCAGGATGGACAACCTGGATTTCTGCTTGGAAGTCTCTCTAAAAACAATCAACGAACACGGTCTTTTCCTGGAACTGAAGACTCTGCTTCTTTTAAAAAAGGAACTGAAAAATGTAGCCACTCTGGGTTTTTCCTCTGCATCATTGCTGCCATCACCATCATTGAATTTGGACTGGTAGGGATTGGATTCACAGAACTTCATCTCTTTCCCATTTTCTGTCATGCAAAAGATATGAGAAGCCGTCTTAACGCATCCGTTCACAATACAATCTGGGCCCCTAGAATCGTTGATTGCATTTTCCATCGTCACATTCTCTTTCAGTGGCCTTCAGACTTGGTCACATTTTATTGATTTTTGCAACCCCTGGAACCATTTTGTGCTGGAAATATTCTGTGCTTGAAAAGGTCAGAATGCCTACAGAATTAAAACAAACAATTGGTTTGAAATGGTGCACAGCAAGAGGATATGAAGCAACATTTCAGCATAAACTAAATTCTTAAAGCAAAATGATCAGCATTGTTATACTTGGGGAGAAAGAAAAACCTAATGAAGGCCTGACAGTTTTAGTGACATCCTGCAAGCTCCAAATGATCTGATTATTCTTGATTTATTAGTGATCACATGACCTATTCTAAAGATTCCTTTATAATTTTGAAACTGTCCAATTGAACAACACCAGAACTTGAGCTCATAATCTAGGCTGACACTCCAGTGCAGTACCAAGGAAGTGCTGCATTGTTGGATGATCTGTCCATAATATGAGAAACCACAGTTCAATGGAAATGAAAATTGGACGGTTCCTATAACCTGCTGCCAATCAGCAATGCAAGTTTTACGGCTCAGACAATAAGTCTAAAATCTACCCCAATGAATGCAAGTACTATTAGAGCCAGTTGATATACTGCATAATCAACAATTCATCCTTTTAGATTTATTTAAAAAAATTATGCAATGCAGAAAAGACCTCTAAATGGAAATAGCTGAGAATTTATTTTGATAAGGACTGCTACAATTGACCTTGGTGCCACTAAACTGGAGACGGGGAAAAATGTGCCCAGGTTCTCGCTCCTGATTGCCAACCAGTGACTCATGCTGCAAAGTGTGCCATCGTGGTTTAATGGCTTGCCAGCACATATTGTCCAGAGATACCCATGAACAATGGGCACTTGGGTCAGAATCTTAAAGAAGGAGCAGAGCAGGAAAATTGGTAATATATAAAGGAAATATTCTTGGCATAATGAACTCAAACTAGTTATCAAGCTGTCCTGCCCCATTATCATTCACTGACTAGAGGAAAAAATCTAGCAGCCTGGAAATCAAATCAAAGCCAGCCAGGCATCATTAAAGATTAGTAGAAATTCTGATTAGGTTGTTAAGTACATGCTAGTTAAAAAAATATATGTTGTAAGTTGCTATTATGAGTTACATTGAAAAGCAATGAAGCTTTTTCTTGATCCATTACTTTGACCTCAGTTGATTATCAAGTATATTTTCTGAAATGTGCCTCCCTCCCCCCTCCCCCTCCCTCCCTCCCCCCTTCCTCCCCCCCTTCCCCCCTCCCCCTCCCCCCTCCTTCCTCCCCCCCTCCCCCTCCTTCCTCCCCCCTCCTCCCCTCCCCTCCCCCTCCCCCTCCTCCCCTCCCCCTTCCCCTCCCCCCTCCCCTCCCCCTCCCCCCTCTCCCCTCCCCTCCCCTCCCTCCACTCCCCTCCCCTCCCTCCCTCCCTTCCCCCTCCCCCCTCCCTCCCCCCTCCTCCTCCCCCCCTTCCCTCCAGTCGCTGTCTCTCTTCCCCCCAGTCGCTCTCTCTCTTCCCCCCAGTCGCGCTCTCTCTTCCCCCCCAGTCGTGCGCGCTCTCTCTCTCTCTCTTCCAACAACAACATGCCCTCGAAAAAGCCTCGGCACCGCCGGGCACTCCAGCTAGTAAACTAATAAAGGGGAAGTTTGCCCCACAGCCCTTGTCAGCCATGCTGCTCTCTCTGTGTCTGGTTTTCTATTCATGACCTGATTGATTGCAGGATGTTGCTGGGGGTAAGGATTTATTTAGTATTGTTCCCTCTCCTTTTCTTACTCTGATAGAATGATGGAATTTTACAGCATAGAAGAAGACCTATTGGCACAATGCACCTGCACTGGTTCTCTGAAAAGAACCATCCACTTAGTTTCAGTCCTCTGCTCTTTCCCCATAAAACTTTAGATAAATGCAAGTTGTTGTTGTTGTACTTTTAACACAGCAATGGAAGGTTCTGAAACTGTATTGATTATTTTTTGTGAATTTTACAATGGGCTTTTGCCCAATTTTCAACTACCTTTAGGCAAATAGATAGTTATATTTTTCTAGTGGAGACATTCTTATGATAAATATTATTAATAATATAGATTTTCTTTATTTCAGACATGAAGCCAAACAACATTGCACCATAGATCATTTCTCCCCTTAATGTATCACATGCAGTCAGATATCTGGTTTTCTTTTCCAATTGTCTCACACTGCTCCTCTCCTGAAGACATTGGCCACGATTTCCCCTAACTCGGCGGTGGGTTGTGAACCAGCTGCTGGCTCCAGCCCGCTGTCCAAAGTGATCTTACGTTGATTGGGCTTGTTAAGCCCACCCAGCGCATTTCCCGGCCAATTGAAGAAAGCAGGTTTGATGACATCACTTGATGATGCGTCATCAGCCAGTTTTCTTAAAGGGACCATGCGCAATTGATTTTGACAGTTGTGCTGTCAATGTTCTGCAGCATTGAGGTGCTGCAAACACTGGCAAGCACTGCACAGAGGTGCACGGCTGCACCCAGGCTCTCCCATGACTGCCTCCATATGCTTATGGAGGGAGTCACAGCATGCAGGGAGGTTCTCTTCCCTTCCCATGGGCGGAAGAGACCTCCCCAGGAGATCAACACAGCCTGGTTGCACATTGCACAGGAGGACACAAGCAGAGATGTCATTAGGAGGACTAGGTTGCAGTGGCGCAAACCTTTCAATGATCTCAGTAGATCACAAAACGTTACTGCAAAGCCACACTCAACCTCATCCTGCTGTGCCACTCATCACATCCCCATCACTTTGCCTTCCCTACCCTACTCCTGCACATCCTTACTCACACCAACTTACCTTGCACCTCCACCCATCCCTCTCTATCTACATTATCATTTCCCCATCTCACTAGCCACCCCTCACTCTCAACATCATCCTAGTCCAATCATACCAACTAACAACACACAAGGGTAGGCACTTGTGTGTTTTAGCCAATGCTCATGTGAAGTTTGTGTTAATGTGCTGTCAAACATTGAAATCTTAATTTTCAACACTTTTCGTTCTTGGACAGATTTGTGTGCACCTTTGGAAGTGGCTTAGTGAGTTGCAGTGAATGGTGAGACATAACGGAACTCCCCGCAATGGTGATGAGTGTGGCTTGGGCATTGTAGGGATGCTTTATGGTGTTGGTGTGGGGTGGTGTCAACCTGGCACATCATGTGGCAGCCAGGGTGTACAGTGTCAAGTGAAGTAAATCTGGCTATGGTGAGACCATCCCTGGCATCCCGGGCAGCAATGTGCTTGGATGCTAATGCCCTCTGTCCTGTGCAGCATCAGGTGATTGCGGAGAAGGCTGGTGTTGTTGTTGGTGCTGCTGGTGTTGGGGCTGAACGTGATGGGATAAAGAGGACCAAAGTGAGATGTTTCAAGGGCACCAATGCTGATTGAATAGATGGCAGATGAAGTTGAGATGACAGAAGTGATCTGTCAACGGTGAGAGAGGATGTTCCAATGAGGTGACACTGGATAGAGAATTTGCTCCAAACACTTGCAAGCTGCATAAAGCTCAATCTGTCTTCCAAATGCAGTAAGCAACAGCTTCTGACCTTGGAAAGTGAACAGCTGTGAGATGGGAGCTTTTATAGAACATTTGTAGCTGTCAAGTTAAGAAATAATCCCGTGCTGACACAACACCTGACCTGCTTACCTGACGGGATCCCCGCGCAGTGGTGAACCCGTGGGCGAACTCTTAAAATCTAAAGGTGAGCTTAAAATAGTTTTTAAGTGCCTGTTAACAAGTTCTTAATCATCTAAGTTGCCTCCCCCACCGCTTGGTGTCGGCTCTGTTCAGTGATGACAGATCCGACATCTGGGAAACTAGTGCGGCAGTGGGTTGACAGCGGGTTCCCTACCTGCTGTCAAAAAAAAAATTCCCACCGACCCGCAAACAAACACGCCCGCTGACCCCCCAAAAAATTCCCCTCGTTGATCTTGTATGGTTCCATGGATACCCTCCAGCACCTTGTCAAGTGGTCATTCTTCATGTGCATGCCTAGCCAGTGGGCATAGATAAATGTTCAAATGTGGTGAAGGAAAGCCTGATCCTATCCCTCGCTGAACATCAACATATCACAATTCCCAGAAATGAATGGGTAGCAATTAGGGACAGGGGCCTTGGATAATTCTTCCCATTCCTAGCAGTGTACTTCCCAGTACTAGACTGAAACTTGTGTCTACAGCTTTCATTTCCAGTGGCTGCTAACTAGAGATGGCAAAGCCCTTGTGTCATAGTTAACAGACTAAAATTACTGAAAATGGAGCACAGGCCCTGCAGCTGAAAAGAAGGGGAAGTATTTTCAATACAATATAGAATAGACAATGCACTGCTTCATTTTTTATGATTTTAAAAGCCTGTCAGATCATATTTTTTAAACATCAGTGCTCTTCATAAAATCACAATGCACTGGTGAGGGGCCAAGGTGCATTCAGTTCATTCTGGTGTTTAATATGAATAAACATGTCAAATGGGATTACGTCAGGTTTATTTTGTGGTTTTGCAGACGAGACAAAAGAAAATGTATTCCAACAGCTCTGGCTTTAAAAGCATATTAGGCTGACAGCTGGATCACAGAAGATTACTTTTCGTCTATGTTGCATTGGAAAATATTGTGATAAGAATTCTAGCACAGGAATGGCAATCAGTGTGCAGTATGGTCAATCAAACTCAATCCAACTTTGCACTGAATTATCTGATCTTAGGTGAGTTGGCAGCTGGGGACACTTCAATTGGCCACAGCACCCCTGGGTAATGGACAGAATCTATACAATCGGTCAGCTCCAAGAACATTCAAATGAACATACATAAGTGCAGCTCAATAACTCCAGTGATACAGAGATTGGTCTCCCCAATGGAATCCAGCATATTCAAATTACAGTCCCAACTGCTGTTACTGGATATTCTACCCCTGTCCCTCCCAAGAATAACCACACAAGTGGTGAGCTCAGGCAGAAACTGATACCTGTACAAGTGGTGAGCTCAGGCAGAAACTGATACCTGTTTGTACCATATGCCTATATGAGCCTCATGGGACAGCTACTTTCCCGAGAAGAATCAGCTGCAGGCTGTACCTCCAAATCAGATTCCAGGCCAGCCTAGTCCTGCTGCTGTGAAGCAGCATGTTCAGACACCTAGGGGACCTGATGTAGACTCAATGGACCAGGATTCCTGAGAGAAAGCTAGATCCTATCAAGTGCTGCCTGGCAGGCCACTGATGCTGAATCCATTCTCCGATGGGCCAGTGATCACCTGGAAGACAGAACAAATGGTCTCAATCAGAGCTGAGAATTGCCTATCTATGTTCTTCTCAATGTCCGTGCCCAAATGGCCATGGTGTGAGCTGCCTCTGGGTAAGCAGACAATGCTGCAGAGGTCTCATTTATGCAGCTGTACTCTGCAGGTCATCTGAGTTGCTACACTCTCCAAGGTTTTCTGCAGTGAGGAGAAGGCCCCCTATGATGCCATGCATGCAGGTGATGGACTCCTCCAGCTGACAAGACAGATGCAGCACATTCTGGGAGACAGTATGGAGTGCCTGCACATGGATTTGATGCTCTGTTAGCATATTTCATTTGTAAATAGGGCTTATGAGGTTCATGTCCCAAAGCTCCTCAGCCACGATCTGACACCTTTCGATCCTCCAATCAGAGATGTCAGCATCTTCTTCCTCCAACATCCCTTCCTCCTGATCACTTATGCATTGTGGAGATGGCACTCACAGCTTCAGCCAACTCCCCCAAGTGTGCTCTCACCATTGCACAAGATAGTTTCTCCCCGTGTGCCAAAGAACCCTGCCGGCATTTCTCTCATTACTTCTAAAAAGACCCCATCCTTGTGTCGAATAAGTGGGAGGCCTTTCTTCCTGCAGGTTTTCTGGCAATCATGACTTTCAGCTCTGCTCCAATTGCTGACACTTCCCCTTTAAGCTTCTATCCTTTAAATCCTGTAGCCTTCATCAACTTCATCAACTTCATCAACAGCCCTGTTCCTGGGACTAGGGACAGGGTCACTGGCAAGGCTTCGGAAGTTAAGCAGAACCAGGCCTGGTTAGTACCTGGAGGGGTGACCATCAGGGAAGACCAGGTGCAGAAGGTCACGGAAAGAGCCCCGAGGAGGGGCGGTTGGTGAGAAGGTCACGGGAGCAGGCCCGGCTGTTGGGCTGAAGATTGTCGGACAGGAGGAATGGTTGGAATGGCGGCACGCACAGACGCAGCGGCTTTGCTTCTCCCAGGACGGTGCTATTTACAGTTAATGTTATTTGTACTGGACTCATGGGAGCTTGCAAGATCACATTTCGTCGTTCATGTACTTGTGCAATGACAATAAAAGTTGAATTATTATTATTAACTTCCGCCTCCACAGATGAATGCAGCTAATCCCTGTCGAGTCTCCAACTGAAGCCTGCAGCAATTATGCAAATGAAAAATCATCCAGGGTCAGTGGTATAGCCAAGAGATGGGCAGAAGTGCACGTCTGTTTGCTGACGCAATGGAACAATGGGAAATCCATGGCCCATATGTCCTACCCTCATTGAGGCAAGCTTACTTAGAACCTGGTCGGCTACTCTGTGTTGCAGTACAGTGGAAGAAAAAAAGAGTTGGGCAGGTTTATATTTTGGAAGGGATCCTCAGCCAGTGATAGACCTGCGTAGAAACAGAAGAGCTTCTCAAAGCAGGAGAGGTCACTTGTCTTGTAGTTTAAAAAAGGACGCAGGACGCATGCAGCTCAGAAAAATATGAACAAACATCCTTACCACAGCTTGATGACCTTCTACATGTTTTTGACCATTGTTCTCTTACTTGGACGGACATTCCCTTTCCTGTTGTCTCTAGCCTATCACTGGAGTCCTCAATTAAAGACAAAACAATGGGACACCTGGAATTTCCACGGGAGTTCTGCAGTGAAAGATTGGCAGAAACCATGGAGAAACGGCATAAACATCTAAAGCTGGTCGATTATATTATTTCTCTGGGGGCTTCGTCGATCTCCTGCTGAAATTACGGCAGAAATTTCCCCATGGAAATTAATAGCCAGGATCAATGAACACATTACTTGCTTCATCAATAAATCGCTTCCACCCCTTCTCTCCAGAAACTCATCCAGTTGTTTCTTGGACCCATTTATACTCTCCATTTCAGTGGCCTTCCCTAGTAATTTATTCATTAACTGTATTAGCAATTGGCTGAAAAGATTGCACCTGATTTCCCTTCTTACTTCTAACAACCTAATTTTTAACTTGTGTCCCTTGATATTTGAAACCGTTAACATAGTGAACATTGTAGTTGCCTGGATCAGCTTTGTCAATTTCCTTCCCAGTTTTGGAACCTTCCACTAGTTCACCTCAACATCTCTTTTCCATATAAGCCAAATCCAAATTTCTTAACCTTCCCTTGTAGATTCAATTCCTCATATTTGGCATTGACAATAGCCAGGGAGAAGTTCACAGTCACTCTCATGCACATGGAGGAAACATAATGGTGATAGCAGCAGTGAGGAAATAATACTGATAGCATGGAACAAATTACAGGACAGTAATTTAATTCAAAGTTCACATGAAATTAAACCATGAAGGATCAAGGTCAAGTGATTGAGCAGCATCTGAACACTATGGCCTAGAAATTGGGTTGAGGCGCCAAACTGGCGCCAAGTTCGCCTGAGCGCAGGATTTAGCGCAGCGTTCGAGTCTTCAGCGATCGTCCGATATTCAGTTTCATTGCCCCTAGAGGGAGACGGGGCGAGGTTCGAGGCGCTCCGCGTCCCTCTTAGGGTGCTGAAATTGAATATCGCAGCGCAACGTGCCGCAGCGCCACACGCTGCGGCACGGCACGCTGCGGTACTGCAGGCCTTCCTCCCATTGTTAAGGGGGAGGGGCCTGCAACAGCGCAATTCCCGATCGCGAATGCCGGCAAAAGAGCCCGGCACCGAGGAGAAGTGCCGGGCTCTCGGGAAACAGCTGGCAATGCCGCGGGGGGGGGGGGGCGGTCAGGAGGCCGGGGACGGAGGTGTTGGCAGGTGGCCGCCGAAAAAGGCGGCCGCCCCGCACCTCCACCTTAACTTGCGCCGCTGCCAGCACAGTAAGGCCCAAATATCATGAACGGGGTGCGAATGGGGCGCTGCGCACACTGATGACGTCATCGGTGGCGGCGCAGCGCAAAAGGCTAACGCCACCATTATTGCCCCAACTCAATATCGCGGGAGGCGCAGCCAGTGGCGCTACAGCCACTGCCTGCCTCTTTAGGCGCTAACAAGTGGCGCTACTCACCCAATTTCTCCCCCCTAGTGATTGGACCATAAATGTATTTTGATGCTTTGGCAACATAAGATGTACCTTATCATGCCAATAAAGCGATTTGAATTGAATTGAATTGAATTGATTGGATTACAGTCCTACAAACAGGGTCCCTATCTGCTTTCAAACTGATTGCTAGATAGGTCAACTGAAAACCAAATTGTCCAGTGATCTGACTGGATCACACACAAGTGGGTAGTACAGTACTATTTATAGAACATTTACACAGCATGTATATTATTCAAACAATTAAAAGGCTGAGAAGCGCCAATATATTCTTCAATTATATTGCTTATTCAAAGATAGAGCCCAGGAAGGTCAGCTTATAGCACTGTACCCATGGAACGTATGGTTCAATCAATGAAAGGGCAGATAAATATACTGTTCAAACAACAAAAGGGTGGAGAAATATCAGTGTATCGCAGGGATAGCCTTGGAATTTACTGTACAAACAAGGAAAGGATAGAGCAATATCAGTGTACTGCCCATGACAGGTTTACTTCTCTTCCATCATTAGAAGATCATTTAATTATACATAGAAGTTTCAACAAGGTCACAGACCATTTGCCTCTCCACACAAGCAAATAGTTCTAAGAACATAAGAACATAAGAAATAGGAGCTGAGATTGATAGACATTTGGGCTCTAGGGGAATCAAGGGATATGGAGGATGGGAGACTAAGCACGACTGCTTTCAAAGAGCCAGCACAGGCACGATGGGCTGAATGGCCTCCTTCTGTGTTGTAATTTTCTATGATCCTATGATTCTACGATAGAGTTTTGGGCATGAAGGGATATAGGGATAGGGCGGGAAAATGGAGTTGATGTAGAAGTTCAAGCATGATCTTATTGATTATGGAGCAGGCTTGAGGGGCCTCATGGCCTACTCCTGCACCTAGAACATAAGAACATAAGAAATAAGAGCAGGAGTAGGCCATACGGCCCCTCGAGCCTGCTCCGCCATTCAATAAGATCATGGCTGATCATCGGCCTCAACTCCACTTTCCCGCCCTATCCCTATATTCCTTGATTCCCTTCATGCCCAAAACTCTATCGTAGAATCATAGAATCATAGAAAATTACAACACAGAAGGAGGCCATTCAGCCCATCGTGCCTGATCTGGCTCTTTGAAAGTCCCACATCCTCGCTTTTTTGTCCGTAACCCTGTAAGGAATGGGCAATAAATGCTGGCCTTGCCAGCGATGCCCATATCCCATAAAAACAAATTTTTTTAAAGTTCCTCATCCTCAAGTACCTGTCCAACTCCCTTTTAAAATTATTTATGGAATCAGCTTCCACAAACTTTTTAGGCAGAGCGTTCAAGATCCCAACAGCTCTCTGAGTAAAAAAAGTTCAAATCATCTCCCCTCTAGATCTTTTTGAATCAATGGCCTTTAGTTATTGACCCACATAATTTTTCTCTATCTACTCTATCAAAACCTCTCATCAATTTTTTCATTTGTTCATGGGATGTGGCCGTCGCTGGCAAGGCCAGCATTTATTGCCCATCCCTAGTTACCATTGAGAAGGTGATAGTGAGCCACCTTCTAGAACCGCTGCAGTCTGTGTGGTGAAGGTACTCGCACAGTGCTGTTAGGGAGGGAGTTCCAGGATTTTGACCCAGCGATGATGAAGGAACGGCGATATACTTCCAAGTCAGGATGGGGTGTGGTACTTGGAGGTGGTGGTTTTCCCATGAGTCTGCTGCCCATGTCCTTCTAGGTGGTAGAGGTCGCGGGTTTGGGAGCTGCTGCCGAAGAAGCCTTGGCGAGTTGCTACAGTGCATCTTGTAGATGGTACACACTGCAGCCACGGTGCGCCAGTGGTGGAGGGAGTGAATGTTTAAGGTGGTGGATGGGGTGCCAATCAAGCAGGCTGCTTTGTCTTGGATGGTGTTGAGCTTCTTGAGTGTTGTTGGAGCTGCACTCATCCAGGCAAGAACATAAGAACATAAAAAATAGGAGCAGGAGTAGGCCATTCGGCCCTTCAAGCCTGCTCCGCCATTCAATAAGATCATGGCTGATCTTCTGCCTCAACTCCATTCACCGGCCCTATCGCCATATCCCTTGATGCCTTTACTAGTCAGAAATCTATCGACTTCTGTTTTGAATATACCCAATGACTGAGCCTCCACACCCCTCTGGGTTAAGAATTCCAAAGATTCACCACCCTCTGTGTAAAGAAATTTCTTCTCATCTCAGTTCTGAATGAACTACCCTTTATCCTGAGGCTGTGGCCCCTGGTTCTAGACTCCCCAGCCAAGGGAAACAT
This sequence comes from Somniosus microcephalus, assembly GCF_052327205.1. Classification (NCBI taxonomy): domain Eukaryota; kingdom Metazoa; phylum Chordata; class Chondrichthyes; order Squaliformes; family Somniosidae; genus Somniosus; species Somniosus microcephalus. The sequence goes on along the minus strand of NC_140987.1, from coordinate 411,684,130 downwards.
TCTCCTAGCATCCACCCTATCAAGCCCTGTAATAATTTTGCATGCTTCAATGAGATCTCCTCTCATTCTTCTGAATTCAAGAGAATACAGGCCTAGTTTACTCAATCTCTTCTCATACGATGGTCCCGCCATCCTAGGATTCAATCTCATGAACCTTCGTTGCACTCCCTCTATGGCAAGTATATCCTTCCTTTGGTAAGGAGACCAAAATTGTACACAGTACTCCAGGTGTGGTCTCACCAAGGCCCTATATAATTGGAGTAAGACTTCATTACTTCTGTACTCAAATCTTCTTGTAATGAAGGCCAGCATACCATTTGCCTTTCTAATGGCTTGCTGCACTTACACATTCACTTTCAGTGACTCATGTACAAGGACACCCAGGTCCCTTTGAGCATCTGCATTCCCCAATCTTTCACCATTTAGGAAATATTCTGCCTTTCTGTTTTTTCTACCAAAGTGGATAACTTCACATTTATCCACATTATATTCCATCTGCCATGTTCTCGCCCACTCACTCAGCCTGTCAAGATCCCCTTGAAGCCTCTTCACATCCTTTTCGCAACTGACACTGACACCTAGCTTTGTATCATCAGCAAATTTGGAAATGTTACATTTAGTCCCCTCATCCAAATGATTGATATAGATTGTGAATAGCTGGGGCCCAAGCACCGATCCTTGTGGTATCCCACTAGTCACAGCCTGCCATGCTGAAAAAGACCCGTTTATCCCTACTCTTTGTTTTCTGTCTGTTAACCAATTCTCAATCCATGCTAGTATATTACCCCCAATTCCATGTGCCCTAATTTTGTTCACCAACCTCTTGTGTGGGACCTCATCGAAGGCCTTCTGAAAATCCAGATACACCACATCTACCGGTTCCCCTTTGCCTACTCCACTAGTTACATCCTCAAAGAACTCCAATAGGTTTGTCAAACAGGATTTCCCTTTCATAAATCCATGTTGACTCTGCCCAATCTTACTATTAGTTCCTAAGTGCCCAGTTATTGCATTCTTTATAATAGATTCCAGCATTTTCTCAACTACTGATGTGAGGCTAACAGGTCTGTAGTTCCCCGTTTTCTCTCTCCCTCCTTTCTTAAATAGCGGGGTTACATTTGCCATCCTCCAATCTGCATGAACCGTTCCAGAATCTATAGAATTTTGGAAGATGACAACCAATGCGTCCACTATCCCAATGGCCACCTCTTTCAAAACCCTAGGATGTAGGTCATCCGGTCCTTGGGATTTATCGATTTTTAGTCCCATTAATTTTGCTAGTACTGTTTTTTCACTAATAATAATTTCTTTAAGTTCCTCATTCTCGCCACATCCTTGGTTTTCTCATATTTCTGGGAGGTTTTTTGTGTCTTCCTCCATGAAGACAGAAACAAAGTATTTATTTAATTTCTCTGCCATTTCCTCATTCCCCATTATAAATTCTCCCGTCTCTGACTGTAAAGGACTTACATTTACCTTCGCCAGCCTTTTCCTTTTCACATACCTATAGAAGCTTTTACAATCCGTTTTTATATTTTTCGCTAGTTTGTGCTTATATTCCATTTTCCCTTTCTTTATCAATTTCTTGGTCCCCCTTTGCTGATTTCTAAAAAGATCCCAATCCTCAGGCCGACTGCTTTTTCTGGCAACTTTATAAGCTTCCTCCTTTGAATTAATACTAGCTTTAATTTCTTTTGTGGAGAGTATTCCATCACACTCCTGAGTTGTGCCTTATAGATGGTGGAAAGGCTTTGGGGAGTCAGGAGGTGAGATACTCGCTGCAGAATACCCAGCCTCTGACCTGCTGTTGTTGCCACAGTATTTATGTGGCTGGTCCAGTTAAGTTTCTGGTCAATGGTGACCCCCAGCATATTGATGGTGGGAGATTCGGCGATGGTAATGCCGTTGAATGTCAAGGGGCAGTGGTTAGATGCCCACTTTTTGGAGATAATCATTGCCTGGCACTTGTTGACGCAAATGTTACCTGCCACTTATCAGCCCAAGCCTGAATGTCGTCCAGGTCTTGCTGGATGCGGGCATGGACTGCTTCATTATCTGAGGAGTTGCGAATGGCACTGAACACTGTGCAGTCATCAGCAAATATCCCCACTTCTGACCTTATGATGGAGTGAAGGTCATTGATGAAGCAGCTGAAGATGGCTGGGCCTAGGACACTGCCCTGAGGAACTCCTGCAGCGATGTCCTGGGGCTGTGATGATTGACTTCCAACCACCACAACCATCTTCCTTTGTGCTAGGTATGACTTCAGCCAGTGGAGAGCTTTCCCTCCGATTCCCATTGACTTCAATTTTACTAGGGCTCCTCGATGCCACACTCGGTCAAATGCTGCCTTGATGTCAAGGGCAGTCACTCTCACCTCACCTCTGGAATTCAGTTCTTTTGTCCATGTTTGTACCAAGGCTGTAATGAGGTCTAGAGCTGAGTGGTCCTGGCGGAACCCAAACTGGGCATCTGTGAGCAGGTTATTGGTGAGTAAGTGTTGCTTGATAGCACTGTCGACAACACCTTCCATCACTTTGCTGATGATTGAGAGTAGACTGATGGGGCGGTAATTGGCCAGATTGGATTTGTCCTGCTTTTTGTGGACAGGACATACCTGGGCAGTTTTCCACATTGTCGGATAGATGCCAGTGTTGTAGCTGTACTGGAACAGCTTGGCTAGAGGCGCAGCTAGTTCTGGAGCACAAGTCTTCAGCATGGCAACCGGGTTGTTGTCGGGGCCCGTAGCCTTTGCTGTATCCAGTGCGCTCATCTTGAAAACCTCTATTAGGTCATCTCTTAACCTTCTCTGTTCCAAGGAGAACAGTCCTAACTTTTCCAACCTCTCCTATCAAATGAAGTCCCTCATCCCTGGTAACATCCTGGTAAACCTCCTCTGTACCCTTTCTAAGGGCTTTACATCTTTCCTGATTATGACCAATGTCTCTGCTATTTCTACCTTTGCTTCTTTCAGCAACCTAGGATGCATTCCATCTGAAGCAGGTGATTTACCAACTTTCAGTACTGATAATCTTTTTAGTACGCCTTCTCTATCTTATTATCCTAGCCATAACTTCCCTCTCCTCTTTCAGTGTAACCTTCACATCATCCGCTTCCTCTGTTCAATCTTGAATATACTCTCCAACTGAGCATCCACAGCCATCTGGGGTAGAGAATTCCAAAGATTCCAACCCTCTGAGTGAAGAAATTTCTCCTCATCTCAGTCCTAAATGGCCGACCCCTTATCCTGAGGCTATGGCCCCTAGTTCTAAACTCTCTAGCCAGGGGAAACAGCCTCTCAGCATCTACCCTGTCAAGCCCTCTCAGAATGTTATATGTTTCAATGAGATCACCTCTCATTCTTCTAAACTCCAGAGAATATAAGCCCATTCTACTCAATCTCTCCTCATAGGACAGCTCTTTCATCCCAGGAATCAATCTAGTATTACATTACTGACCCTATTCCCATAGCCCTTCAACCCCTTTTCCTTCTCCACCTATCTAATCTAATCAAGATTCAAGATTATTTTATTGCCATATGTAACTGGTACAATGGAATGCTTACTCCCCACTCACTCCCACAATATAAGTATATAAATATAAAAAGCAAAAGTAAAAACAAGTATAAATATAGAAACAATAAGCAAATAAGCAAATAAGTATAGCAATGACAGTCCAAGTTGCAGGATATGATGAATAGTGCAAAAAGCCTCTATTACCACTGGAAGTAATAGTAATGTAATATGATAAGTATAAGTTAAAATGCAGTGTGCAATGTACAAATGAGTTATAAGTTATATAAGTTATAAGTTAAGGTTGAGGTACAAGAGTCCTATGTGCACACAGTCCAGTGATCAAGAATGTTCTTGTGCACTCACGGTTCATGTGATATACAGTTCCAGGGTGGGGGTGAGAATGTGACTATGATATTTGGGCAGTGCGGTTAGCAGTTCAGTAGGCGCACTGCTTGTGGGTAGAAACTGTTCTTGAACCTGCTGGTCCTGGTGCGGATGCTGCGGTACCGACGGCCGGACCGCAGGAGGGAGAACAGTTCGTGCCCAGGGTGATTGGGGTCCTGGATGATGGAGCAGGCCTTGTTCCGACACCTGGTGTGGAAGATCTCCTCGATGGATGGAAGTGCACACCCGATGATCTTTTCTGCCATCCTCACAACCCTCTGGATGGCTTTCCTGTCCTGTGCAGTGGTGTTACCATACCACACATTGACACCACCCGTCAGGACGCTCTCTATGGTGCCGCGGTAAAAGTTCACAAGCCACTGTGTGCTTATGCCGCATTTCCTCAGGCACCGTAGAGGGTAGAGGCGCTGGTTTGCCTTCTTCAGCATGGCCTCAGTATTGTGGTTCCAGGCCAGGTCATCGGAGATCTGCAGTCCCAGGAATCGGAAGCAACTGACGACTTCCACTGGTGTGAATCTTGAATGTTGACATAGTTTTGGCCTCAATTACTAAACCTAGAAGCGAATTCCACAGCCTCACAACTCTGTGTAAATAAATTTCTCCTGCACTCTGTTCTAAATCTCTTACATTTAATCTTGTATCTTTGGCCCTCATTCCTGACCCTCAACTACTGGAAACAGTCTGCTTCCAATCACCTATCCCATCCTTTTATAATTTTAAACACTTCTATCATATTGCCTCAATATCCGTCCTATAGTTTGGAGACAATACTGCACACAGTACTCTAACTCAGGTCTTATCAAGGTTCTACAATAGGCTCATCATTACCTCTTGGCTTTTAACCTCTTGAAATAAAAACTATAATCCTATTCACTTTTTTTTTACACCCCTATCAACCTTAGGTGCTGCTTTTAATGTCCTGTGCACCAATACCCCATAATCTCTGTGCTCTTCCTGGGACTAGGGACAGGGTCACTGGCAAGGCTTGGAAGTTAAGCAGAGCCAGGCCTGGTTAGTACCTAGAGGGGTAACCATCAGGGAAGACCAGGTGCAGAAGGTCACAGAAGGAGCCCCGAGGAGGGGCGGTTGGTCAGAAGGAGCCCCGGGAGGGGCGGCTGGTGAGCAGGCCCGGGCGTTGGGCTGAAGATTGTTGGACAGGAGGAATGGTGGAAATGGAATGGCGGCGCGCACAGACGCAGCGGCTTTGCTTCTCCCAGGACAGTGCTATTTACGTTTAATGTTAATGTTATTTGTACTAGACTCATGAGAGCTTGCAAGACCACATTTCGTTGTTCATGTAATTGTACAATGACAATAAAGTTGAATTATTATTATTATTAACAGTAAGCGAACTTCCATTCAGAGTATAATTACTGCCATTATTTATTTACCAAAATGCATCATCTCACATTTACTGGCATTGAATTCCATCTGCCACTTTTTAGCCCATTCTCCCAGCTCATCAATACCCTTTTGCAGCTTCCTTCTATGGAATTAACTATACCTCCTATTTGATTGGGCTCATAACCTCTGCCTTCATAATCAACGGCCTGCATTCAGCGCACTCCAACTGGAAGGTCCAAGGCTCACCCTAAATTGAGCATCATTTCAATCATTTAGGCGAGTCCATATGTAAGGGGCTTAATGCCTGTTTCAGGCAGCCGCCAAGGACGCCTGAAAAATTGCCCAACCTAATATGGGGTCAGACGTCTTTCAGGCATCTTTGAGGTGTGGAACATTGCCCCCAGAAATGGGTACTCCTGCGCTCATCTTCTGACCAGAAAACGGGCACGACAAGCACCAATTTCACCTCCACAGAGTGAACATACGTGGCCCCAGAACTGAACCTTGTGAGACAGCATTACCTACTTCCAACCATTCAACACAGTTGGGAAATCAAACCTGGGACCTTCCTGGTCTGTAAAACTCAGCTACTCAATAGTTTGTCCAGTCCTTGGCACGAGCCTTTATTCCCAGTTCCTAAATAAAAGTTCTTTGCAAATAATGTACCAGAATAATAGCTGACAAACTGAAACCACATTCTCAATAGGAACATCCTGAATATGGATGAAAGATTTGGGATAACAACATTTTGTTCTGAAATGTTCTCCAACATTTAAAGCTGCAGAGCTTATAATTGTTTTTAATGTTTTCATAATTTTACACTGGAATACATATTGGTGCAATTATTGTGTATTAAACTAACAATTCAATCACTCCAACATTAGAAAATTACTGTTCCTGTACATTGGGAACAATTGAACAATTTCTGATTTTCTTTTATATTGATCGTAAGGGAGATCTATTTCAAAAATATAGTACCATTAGGAACTGTTCAATTACCGACCCAATCTTAGTCACTTTTATTATACAATTAGCTCAATCTGAAAGTAAAAGGACTTACCTAAATGAGTCCAAGAGCTGCAGCCCCGTTGTTTAAGAATTTTGTCATTTCCAGTGCCATTTGCAGTGAAAGAGACATTGGTCATTCCATTACAGATCATCTCATGCCCTATCATGTGTATACTGCTCTTGAGCTTTGTGTGAAGGACAAAGCGTGAATTTTTAAACTCTTCAAATTACTTCTACGCCTCTTCCAGACTTGCTTTGTGCTTTTAAAGGACTTGAATTTACAAGGCTGATTGTAAGTATGTCGCTTTGATAATAAATCCACAATACGATTAAGCCTCCAATCAGTACAAGTCTAATTCAGTTTCCACCTCGTTTCATACGGTGTGCAGTGCTTGGCTCTGGCTGTTCACACGGGCTCCCAGCCAGGCTTTCACAAGCAACGGAAAGTGATGATCAGCCTAATTACTGTTTCCCCCAGAGGCAATGCAATTAATGTCAAAACAGATCTTCCTATAATTACTGAATAGCCATAACTTCAACCCAAAGAAGTTAATCTCTAAACTACATAAAACTAAAGTATGATGTTTAAAGAAGATTGCAATAGTACTGTTGTCTCTAAATGCTTTGTTAATTCCCATTTTTAAAAAGGGTTGCTCTGCTCTTGTCACTTTTCCCACATTATAATGGTGGCTCTGGCCTGTACATTTAAAATGCCCTTTTAAGTTATCTAAACATCATTTAAAAATGTTAATGTCTACTGTTCAAACATGGAAACATCAGACAATTTCAGGAATTTCTTAAAATAAACAACATTTTGGTGTGGTCTCCGCCCCCCCCCCCCCCACAAAGTTAGCACATTTGATAAACAAAGATCTGGTTTAACCTTAGGGTTTGTTCCTTTGGTGGTGTTTTAACAATGTTTTTGGCTACAGTTATACTGCATCGTCAGTCCGAAGCCACTTTTATACAAGTGTAGCTGCAGGTTTCTGCCGTTAGCTGCATTTGGAGATATGAAAGGACCCACTCACCTCATTCCAGCAACTGTGAACTATCACTTCTGGTTAGCACCTGAGGGAGAATGGTACTGGGTGGGAATGTAAATGGAGGAGGGCAGCGCTAGGAGGCCAGTACAGACCCACAGCCGATGCAGCAGTATAAGACCAGTAGGTGAACAGTCCAAAGCATAGCTGACTACACCCGAGTTATATTGCAGGCTGCAAATTGCATTCTGCCTGCCAGAAAACAGTCTTGCACATGCATCCACTTCCCAGCCAGTATTTTTTCATATTAGGAGTGCATGCGAGAGTGTCTGCTTTCTTATCAGATTAAAAAGAATCTGCAGTAATTTTATAAAGTATGCCAAACATTTAACAGGTTTCCGAAACACTGTTAAAACACAACTTTGGCTACACTTTTGCTGGGCAACATTCTGCAACTCTATGAAGCTGATAGGCTCCTCCCTCCAGGTTGTCTCACGTTACTTGCTAACATGTGATGCGCTTTCAGTGCAGGGGCTTAACTCCCCAGCTCTACTGCAGTTTTTCCCATCAATGAGATATGAAAGTCATATTGTGTCAATACAAAAACTGTAATGTAACTGAACCATAACTGCAAGCAGCAAGCAGAGAGCCTTCCAAACTGGATCACATTATCATTTGAACTTGCTTTAGGTTTTTCTATTGGAAAAAAAAAGCTTTTGTCAGAAATACATTCACAGAGATCTGGAAATTGTGCAACTCTAGAGATCTATGTTTGCTTCAAACCCAAAGCACCAAAGGTTTCCTCTCACTGACCTCTTGACACGGAGAAAAGACAATCTGGTAACTGAAGCTGAGTCTTTGACACAGAACAGGCTCCAATTTAACAAATAATGGGACAATCTCCTATTTTATCTATACTACTATTGTCAGTACTCCTGTGAACTTTTCTCTTTTGTTCCTTCTAAGCTGCAATATGCTGTCCAACATGTTTATCTTCCTCCCTACATTCTCACTGTGATAAAATAAAGACTCATCAAACAGTCTCCTACTTTAACTTGTTCTTTCCCAGGACCTTAAAACTATGGGACTCCTGGACTTGCTAGATCTTCTCTTCCTTTCTACGAATGTCAGGTATACGGCTCCTGACCTTAGAAACAGCATATAATGTGATCTTGATGACGTTGATCTTAGTGAAACAGAAATTCTAGATAAGATGAAGGGGCTGAAAGCCAATACATTTCCTGAGATGGATGAACTAAATTTTGGGGTGCTAAGATAGACAATCAAGAAATTTGTTGAAGCACAGATTGTCATTTTGAAGGAATTAATGAACATTGGAACCAGGGAACAGGAGTAGGTCATTCAGCCCCTTGAGTCTGTTCCACCATTCAGTTAGATCCTGGCTGATCTGTCTCTTAACTCCATCTACAGGAAACTTTGTGCTATCCGGCACCGACGGGACTGAGCTGCTGCCGTTCCCTCAAAACTGCCGGACACTCCAGAGTTAATGTTGAAAGACTCCGTATCTGACAACAAACACTGTTGCTTAGCAACAGCTTCTAAACAGTCGGGTGCAGCTGCAAGCGTCTGTAACTAAAGCTGTTGCTATAGCTACAGACCTTGCAGTGCTTGACTGGGAAACAAAAGCAAAGAAAAGAAACAAAAAGAATAAAAAATGGCTCCTGATTTTTGCCGGTGGCTCCAGCTTGCCGGATGGTTCGCCTTTGGATAACTCAAAGTTTCCTGTACTCGCCTTGGTTCCATAACCCTTAATACTCTTGCCTAACAGAAATCTAACAATCTCAGTTTTGCTATTTTCAATTGACGTAGTTTCAACAGCTTTTTGAGGGAGAGAGTTCCAGATTTCCACTACCCTTTGAGTGAAGAAGTGTTTCCTGACATGACCCCTGAACGGCTTAGCTCTAATTTAAGGTTATGCCCCCTTGTTCTGGACTCCCCTGACCAGAGGAAATAGTTTCTCTTTATCTACCCTATCAAATCATTTAATCATCTTAAACATCTCAGTTAGATCTCCCCATATTATTCTCCACTCAAGGGAATAGAAGCCTAGTCTATGCAACCTGTCCTCATAATTTAACCCTTTTATCCCCAGCATCATTCTGGTGAACCTGTGCTGCACCCCCTCCAAGGCCAATATAACCTTCCTGAGGTGCGGTGCCCAGAACTGAACACTGGGTATTTCTGACGGATTGGAAATTGGCAAATGTAGTTCCCATACTCTAAAAGGGTGACAGAGCAATACATGACAATTACAGAACCATTAGCCTAATCTGAATAATCAGAAAAGTAATAGAATCAAGAATCAGGTACAAAATGGAAGAGAACCAGTATGAAAATAACAATGAATGACAGCTAATTGATTTAGAAGGGAACAGAGTTGTCTTAGCAACCTCAATATAGCGAGAGAGAATTGCACACAGCTTCAAGTTCTCGCACAGGTCCAATATAAATTTAGCCCAATGAAAAGCTGTATTTTAGAAATACCCAGCTAGTCCACTGGTATTAAGAGTGATAAGTGCTTGAATATTGGGTTAGTTTGGATATGATACCTGGGCTTCAGGTAGGCTGAAGGATAGAGGGTTCCTGTCAGCACTGATTGATGGCAATCTGTCTTAGGACTCTGCGCCAAGCTAGAGTTTGGTCAGGATGCTGCAAGGGATTTTGCCCTCCTGTCGTTTACATCTGCATTTTTTTCTGGGTCACCAAAGTTTTTAGTGAGTGTGCAAAATTGGAAGTAGGTAGTTCTATAACTCTTTCTAAACCCTGACAGTTTGCTGTATAAAAATAGACCAATTGCTGCACCACCCACTGCAGAATCCATGCCCAGATCTCTACTAATATTAGTTCAGCTTTATCAAAATGTCAGGCTCAGTAACTGATCAAGGCTAGTCTCCCCAACGATGTCACCATCACTCAACATTTCAGCAAATGCAAGCAGAAAATAAAATAAAGAAAATATGTTAAAAGGAGGACCAATTGGCACAGTGGGTTAGACTGCTAAGAGTTGGGTTCAAATCCAAGTTAGGCTTATGTGGTGGAAACCTACTCTGTTTTCTTGTTGGAACAGTCCCGCATGAATTGAATCTGGGTTATCTCAATCCAGGCCTGAGTGAGTGAGCATGGTCCCATGACACAAAAAAGTTCTAGTTTGGCACTAAATTTGCACTCTCAGGGAGATTGAGATAGGCCACAGGATGACCATCACCAGAAATGGAAAAATGTCACACTGGTGCAGTATGACGTGCACCTCTGTGGCTGGCACAGTGTAGAGGGAACTTTACTTTGTATCCAATTATGTCAGAGCCGAGGTGGGTGCCATTTCCCACTGCAGTGGTTTCATTTTCTATCATGTTTCAGTACCTATTGGGATTTTTTTTACAAAAAGGATTTTAAATAAAAGCTATTTTAAATGTTATATTTTTAGACATATATACGTTAGACCTAGAACGTTAAGAATGGGGATCTGAGACGATAGGTAGTTAAGAGACGAATGAGCTAGCTTTGACGTTGTTTCCCTATAGACTGTAAATAATAAGCAAATTTGTTATCATGTTTCAGTAATCAATAAACACCTCACACCACTGTGTTGGGAAGTTGCTGGTCCCTGGTGCTCAGCAGGAGGTCTGACAGGCCCACCCTTTTCTGGCTGTGAACAGCAAGAGATAAAACACACAGAGACTACTAGTTAATGAGAGATGTTTAAAACAAATACTGCAAAGCAATCAGGCAGCAAAGTGGGGCAATAAGATTGTACAGGTAGACTATCCTTTATCCGCACTTCTGAAAACCGAAAACCTCTTAAAACCAAAAGTTTTTTTGTGGAGCGTAAGTCATGCGCACGACATAACCCAAGTGGCGCCAAACATGATCCGACGCGGCCGATGCTTTTCTGACCTGATTTGCGGGCCAGCTTAGCGTAGGAGTCAGCCGATATCCGGCTTTCCCACAACTGGCGGTGGCAGTTGAGCCCCAGACCCCTGCTAAGTCAAGGAATTCAGATACGGAGCAGGGGGAGCTGTAAACAGACTGGGAGCGGCAGCACAGAGAAGCAGGAAGGGGAATGAGACACGGAACAGTCGCAAGAGGTAGCCTGAACTTTTAAAATTTATATTAAATACAAATACTAGTTACCAAATTAATTTAATGTTCAGAGTTTCCCAGTCTGAAATAATACCTTCTGAAATCCGAAAATTTCCGAAAACCGAAACACAGCTGGTCCCAAGGTTTTCAGATAAGGGATAGTCAACCTGTACTGCAGGACAGAATGGTCAGAAATTATCTTGTTTAAGTCAAGACAAGCCACTCATGTGGGGAAATGTGGCATGTTCTTTATTTTGTATTATTACGCAAATACAAGTTGTAATGTTTGAATTAAGTGAGACAGATCAGAGAAATGGGATTACGGGCAGGAGATAAATAGACCAGAATATGTAGACATAATTTAGTTCCTATTTTTAAGTTATGTACTCCTCTTAATTCTATGTAACTAATCAATCCTCCGTAGTGTTGCATAGAGTAAGTTGGAGAATGTAGGCACGCTCTTACCTGTCTCTGATGTCTTCATGTTGCTATTTTTCTCTATTCTGCTTCTCTTCCCTTCTGCATCTCAGCCCTTAGTAATTATTTGGTTTCAAAATTCAACTGATATTCGGTTTTGAAAATTGAAATATATAAATATAGAGCTTTCCGTCTCTCTGGCCCCCGTCACCCTCTGTCTCTCTCTTTCTTTCTCCTCCTCTATTAAGTACATTTTGAAGTTCATAGAACACAAAATAAAAGTTATACAACAGATGTGTAATAAGAAGTCATTTTTTTATCATTCTCTCCCACACAGACAGCCTCTTTGCTTTTTTTTTAAATTCTATAAAAATAAATTTTACCTCAATAAAGTTTTGAAATTTCTTCTCTTGTTTTTCAAAATTATTTGAAGAAAAGCTACTGAGTAGAAAGTAGAAACTATAAGCTAAAGCAAAATATTTCATCACTTTGAAGGGTACTGATGCATCCTGGGAAATTAGGCACACTGCGCAAGGTGATACACTGTCACGATGAGGTAACAGTTATTGGGTGTGACACCTTTGACATTGAAAAGCCTACCACAGTTCCACCTACAGGAGTAATAAGTACTGTAGTTTTCAATGAATAGGGCTTGTGTGGGATGGCTGTTGGTGTAGGGACCGGGTGCTAGGGTTTGGATGATCAGCCATGATCTCGTTGAATGGCGGAGCAGGCTCGAAGGGCCGAATGGCCTACTCCTGCTCCTATCTTCTATGTTTCTAAAAGCCTAACCTACTGAATTTAATATATAACTAGGCAATCTCCTGTGATGTTGCGCACAGAAGTCAGACAATATGTTGTTTGATAACGACAGGAGGGTTTAACAATGTAATGGAGAATGTCTTGTTATGCAGTAATTGTAGTGTATGTACCTTTAAGGGGAGAACTACTTTTTACAGCTCCTGTATACTGTATTACCGGCAGTGACCACACCTGTATATAAACCCTGAGTAGGGATCTGTATTGTTAGTTGTAGAGTAACCCTCATCCAGTAAACACCTGTTGATTGTTCCTCTGCAGTCTTTGTCTATTTGTTGAAGGACACCATACATCAAGATTCACGGATTTAACATTGGCGACGAGTCGATTCGAACCTACCTGCAACTCTGCAGAAGAAGGCCGATTCCACCAGCACGGGCGTCGACCATCCAGCGGAGACTCCAGCGAGACAGGCTGGGAACAGGTACGGCGCAGACCCTTCCCGCACAGCGGCGGCTAGAGCCGACCGACGGCACAGGAAAAGGCTGAGCAGCGTCAACGGGCGCAGAGACAGGGTAAAGCGCACAGGGTGCAGCCGGGGTTCAGGACCGGGCGGCATCAACGAGAGAGGCGCGCAGGAAAACGCGCAGAGCGCGGCCGGTGTTCAAGGGCTGAGCAGCGTCCGCGGGGGAAGAAAGGAAAGCGCAGGAGATGCCATTTGAGCCGCAGCGGAGAAGAAGGGAGAGCGCGGGAGACGCCATTTTTGAGCCGCAGCGGAGAAGAAGGGAGAGCGTGGGAGACGCCATTTTGAGCCACAGTGGAGAAGAAGGGAGATCGCGGGGAGAAAGGAAAGCGCGGGAGACGCCATTTTGAGCCAGCGGCGAAGAAGGGAGAGCGCGGGAGATGCCATTTTCAGCCAGTCTAACCACACCCAGGGATGCCAAAGAGTGGCAGTGTCACAGCATTCGACAAGGAAGTCGAAGATTGGGCGACGTATGTAGAATGCATAGAAGTGTACTGCAAGGCGAATGAAGTGCCAGATGCCAGGAAAGCACTGGTATTGTTGAATTCCATGGGTGCAAAAACGTACGGCTTACTGCGAAACCTAGTAACCCCAGAGAAGCCAGTGGAAAAGGATTTTGAAAGCATAGTGACAATCCTACAGGACCACTTAAACCCCACACCGCTGCTGATAGCAGAAAGATTTAAGTTTCACAAAAGGAACCAGCATAAAGACGAAAGTAATGCTGAGTATTTAACAGAACTACGCAAGCTATCGCAACACTGCCAGTTTGGAACGGGACTAGCAGATACTTTAAGGGACAAGTTTGTGTGTGGGCTTCAAAGTGAAGGAACCCAGAAACGGCTTCTATCAGAAAAGGATCTTACGCTGGACAAGGCTTTCAGTATGGCAGTATCACATGAAGCAGCCACACGGGGCGCTGCAGAGATACAACGGAAACCGCAAGAATATGGCACAAATGAAATGTCATATGGAGCAGTGAAGTGTTATCGCTGCGGCAGAACAACACACGACCAGAAGGATTGTTGGTTCAAGGACCAAGTGTGCAGACAGTGTGGAAAAGTAGGACACATAGCAAGAGTCTGCAGGTCGGGAAAGAAAACCAGCAGCAAGAAATCTCCACAGGAGAAGTACAAAAAGGTACATAAGGTGACGGAGAGTAGTTCAGACGAACAGAAAAGTGATACAGACTCCGGAAGCAAGGAGCTGGGTTGTTTGATACTACATAATGTAATCAAAATGGAGGATCACCAAACTATCTGGGTCACGCTCAAGATAGACGGAGTCCAAGTGAAAATGGAATTGGACACAGGATCAGCCCTAACAGTCATAAACCGAAGGGACTACAAGCGGCTATTCTCACATATACCCTTGAGAGATACAGAGATTGTCTTGAAGACATACACAGGGCAAAAAGTCTACCCCAAAGGAAAAATAAGGGTGAACGTGATATACAACGGCAAGGAAACACCAAAAATTGACCTATATGTATTGCCAGATGGAGGACCACCACTACTAGGACATGAATGGATCCAGAAGATACAGTTAGATTGGCATGCCATACAAGCACTGACGGTAGATGCCAAAAAGGATGACTACGTCACACCTGGACGACTGTCAAAAATGCTAACTGACGCACAAGAAGTGTTCCAGGAGGGACTCGGAACACTAAAAGGCATAACAGCGACGATCAAAATAGAGGAAAATGCAAGCCCAAAGTTTTTTAAGGCCAAACCGGTGCCTTATGCGATCCGCCCAGCCGTCAAAGCAGAGCTGGAAGGGTTGGAACATTCTGGAGTACTGTCCAAAGTGGACTGGAGTGAGTGGGCTACACCCATCGTTCCTGTAATGAAGAGGTCGTTGAGTAATACGCCTGGGGAACCAAAGAAGGTTCGCATCTGTGGGGACTTTAAGGTGACAGTGAACCCAGTCCTTCACACGGTACAATATCCGCTTCCGCAGATTGAAGATATTTTCGCCTCACTATCTGGAGGAAAATGCTTCACTAAGATTGATCTGCCCAGGCGTACTTGCAAATGGAGGTAGAAGAAGCCTCGAAACAGTACCTCACGATCAACACTCACAAAGGTCTCTACTAATACAACCGGCTGGTGTTCGGGGTAGCATCAGCTCCGGCTATTTGGCAAAGAGCAATGGATCAAGTCCTGCAAGGGATTCCAGGGACCCAGGCCTAGAAATTCAGTGGGCTTTGCGCCCAGTTACCACCCAAAGAGGGCTTCTGCGCCAGTCTGCAAACTTCGGGCGAACTTCATTGACGCGCTAATTGCGGCGGTAGCCGTTAGCGCTGCGCCACCACCGATGACGTCATCGGTGTGCGCAGCGCCCCGGTTCCGCCCCGACACCGGCCCGATCCCCATCTTCAGTAGCGGCCGCCTCTTCCGTGGCGGCCGCTAATAACATTCGGAGACCGGGTCCGTACAGCAGCCTTAGTGGGGCGCTTTAAGGTGGAGGTGCGGCCGGCCGCTTTTTCGGCGGCCGCCTGCCCACACCTCCTTCCCCGGCCTCCTCCACGCCCCCCCCCGCGGCATTGCCGGCTGGTTTCCGGGAGCCCGGCACTTCTCCGTTGTGCCGGGCTCTTTTGCCGGCACTCGCGATCGGGGCTCCGGCTGCTGCAGGCACCTCCCCCTTAAGAGAGGGAGGAAGGCCTGCAGTACCGCAGCCTGCCGCTCCGCTGCGGGTGGCGCTGCGGCCACTAGCGCGCCGATATTCAGTTTCAGCGCCCCATGCGGGGGCGGCCACACCCTTGAACAGCGGCCGTCCTCGACTTTGGGCGCTGAAACTGAATATCCGATGGGTGCGAGTGGCTCCGCGCCCAGCGGTAAATTCTGGCCGCCAGTGAGCTGGCGGGGCTATAGCTAATTTCTAGGCCCCAGTGTTATTTGGACGACATCCTGGTCACGGGCGAAAATGACAGTGATCACCTCGCCAACCTGGATCAGGTGCTCACTAGATTGAAGGAATATGGGCTCCGAGCTAATCGCCACAAATGCGAGTTTTTCCAGAAGCAAATCTCGTATTGTGGCCACGTTATTGATGAAGAGGGGTTACATAAGTCCCCTGAAAAGATTGAGGCAGTAGTCAAGGCTCCAGCACCGGAAAATGTGTCACAACTGAGGTCGTTCCTCGGGCTGGTGAACTACTACCATAAGTTCTTGCCGAATTTGTCTACAGTACTACACCCACTGAACACCCTACTGCAAACGGGGGTACCATGGAAGTGGAATGGCGAATGTAAATGAGCTTTCCAGAAGTGCAAAGAATTGATCACATCAAAAGAGGTGTTGGCTCATTTCAACCCAGCACTACCTATTCGGTTGGCGTGTGATGCATCACCCTATGGTATTGGAGCGGTGCTGTCGCACAAATTCCCGGACGGCTTGGAGAGGCCAGTAGCCTTTGCATCTCGGTCACTAACCTCAGCCGAGCGTAACTACGCCCAGATTGACAGGGAGGCCCTCAGCCTAGTGTGGGGAGTGAAAAAGTTCAACCACTATCTGCACGGGCAGAAGTTCACCTTGCTGACTGACCACCAACCACTTGTCTCCATCTTTAATCCAAAGAAGGGCGTTCCGGTGATGACTGCGCAACGGCTACAAAGATGGTCCCTTTTTCTAGGGGCGAACCAATATGAAATAGAGTATAAGGGCACGAAACAGCATGGAAACGCTGATGGGCTATCACGCCTGCCACTGCCTACTGCGGAGGAAGCACCAGCAGTGCACCCTGTCAAAATATTTTATTCGACTATAATTGAACGCTTGCCAGTAACTAACGCGGATGTAGAGAAGGAGACCCGAAATGACCCGACACTGTCTCGGGTATATGATTTGACGGTGAAGGGATGGCCAACACATGGCGACTCACTGTTGCCAGCATTCTCATCCAGAAGAGAACAGCTGTCAGTATGCCAGGGGACCTTGATGTGTGGATCCCGAGTGGTAATTCCACCCAAGTTAAGGGAGAGAGTGCTCAATGAGCTTCACGAAGGCCATCTGGGAGGGGTGAAAATGAAAAGCCTTGCTAGGGCTTATGTGTGGTGGCCGGGGATCGATCAGCAAATCGAGGACCTGACAAAGAGCTGCTCAGGATGCCAGAAGGTCCAAAATGCACCACCACATGCCCCTCTACACCCATGGGAGTGGCCCTCCTCTCCATGGCAACGGATGCATATTGATTTTGCTGGTCCATTCATGGACTCAATAGCCGTGGATGCGCACTCGAAATGGCCTGAGGTGATCAAAATGTCCTCCACCACCACGGAGAAAACTATTGCAGTCCTACGGACCATATTTGCCAGGAACGGCTTGCCAGAGCAGATTTGCTCTGATAACGGACCACAGTTTGTGTCCGAAGAGTTTCGGAAATTGATGAGAAGGAATGGGGTAAGGCATTACACATCCGCCCCGTATCATCCAGCCACAAATGGATTGGCTGAGAGGTTCGTACAAACCTTTAAAAAGGCAGTAAGGGCCATGTGCAATGACGACATTCCACTGCAGCATAAGGTGGACAATTTCCTGTTAGCCTACAGAAATGCGACACATGCAGTTACCAACCAGACCCCGGCCATGATGTTCTTTAACCGAAGGTTGAGATCTCGTCTGGATTTGCTCAGACCAAATGTATGAAGAAATGTTGAGAATAAGCAATTCCAGCACATCAATGAGAAGCCGACAAGGAGCTTCAATGTAGGGCAACCAGTCTTGGCCCGCGACTACCGAACAGAGAAATGGCAACCAGGAACGATATGCACACGGCAGGGGCCATTAATGTACACAGTGGATGTTGGGGAGAACATTGTGAGACGCCATGTCGACCAGATCCTAGCGTCACAGGAACGAGTCAACCCCATGTCTCGCGTACCTGGCGATGAACCCGACATACAGGTAGCATCTACCCCAGAAACAGTAGCATCGGAAGCTAATGAACCAACCGACGACAGGGGGGCAGAATCGCCTCCGCACCAAGAGCAAGACACTCAGGAAAGGCGCTACCCAGAAAGGATCAGGAAGCTGTCCCAAAGACTGAATTTATAAATGGATTCTTTTCAGTTAATGTTGCATGTTAAAAGTGTTAACTGTTAAATGAATGTTATGGTACTGTTAATCTAAAAGGGGAGGAATTGTAGTGTATGTACCTTTAAGGGGAGAACTACTTTTTACAGCTCCTGTATACTGTAGTACCAGCAGTGACCACACCTGTATATAAACCCTGAGTAGGGCTCTGTACTGTTAGTTGTAGAGTAACCCTCATCCAGTAAACACCTGTTGATTGTTCCTCTGCAGTCTCTGTCTATTTGTTGAAGGACACCATACATCAAGATTCACGGATTTAACAGTAATATAGAAATTATTTTAAAGTTATTGTAAGCAATTGCAAATTGGGATAAAATAGCATGTTAGAAGCTTTGATTAATTGTAGCAGTTTAAAAAAAATGAAATTTGAGTAAAAGCAAATGTGGAATAAATAAATTGTACAGTACAATAATGTATTTACAGATGTAATTATGTATATATTGTGTATCTAAATATATGTTAAACATCTGTAGAATATTTTCTCTATAATGTGTCTAAAGTACTTAATATCATTTATATGTAGTCTTTTGTATATATAAATAATGCAATAAAAGTATTAATAGAATTGTACCTTTGTATGCATCAGTTTTTCAGCTGTTTTCAATGCAGGTGTGACGTTGCACACCTGCTGGTTGCAGGGGCAGGTTAGGGAGTAAAGTTTTCCAAAAGCAGCAAACAAGCCAGACTCCCGAACCAGGTTCAAAATGGCCTCTGAGAGAATTTCCTATCTTTTCAGTTTGCTCATTAATACAATTCCCCTCCAGCAGAAACAAAACACAAAACACTTTCATTTATATTTAAAAACTCTAGTTTTAACACTTCTTATCCACAAGTTCAAAAGGGAATGTAACCTGGACCCCAGTTGGTGCTGTAAAACAAATCAATCGGTAGCACATCCCACCAAATAAATCACCCCTTAGGAGACCGTTTGGCCTCTGTTTGTCACTTCCTTCCCACAACATGTTACAGATCAGTAAATCATTGGCACACTCCAGAAACCCATATCCCACCTCTGAGATACAGCAGATAGCTATTTCAATGTGCTGTACACTCATTTTGAATGACAGTTTAAACACTCAGCTGACAACATAGCTGTTTGAGCAATGGTGGTTCCTCAGTTATAATAGTAACCTTATAATACATGACAATCCATCAGAGTCACATTTGTGACCAGTGATTGATAGGCCTTGAATGATTTAGATGGTACTGTCTCTGCCAGTAATTTCAATCTGTTCCCATATCCTGGACGTTCATAGCTACATTTAGAAACTTCTTCAAATCCATACATAACTCCCCACTGAGCTGCAGAAATGGCACCAGTAGAATTATAATCTTCTCCACTCTGCAGGCCTCTGGCAGGGCTTTAGTTGTGCCCAAGTGTATTGCTGTTTCATCACTCAGTTTCCCTACAAGCACTTCAAGGTTTTGCAGGCTGTCCATCTCCCACAGCTTGCCATGGATCTTCTCCCCGGTGGTGCAGAACTTCAAGCTCCTGTTGACGAAATGTAGCACATCCCCAACCCTACTCAGCGCCATGGCGACCACATACTGCTGCAGCAAGGGGGCAGGCCAGCAACTGTCCCACAGCCATGCTTTGCTGCATTAAACAGGGGAAGTGCTGGAGGCATTTTTTTTCCTTAAAGTTCCCCACAAATCTCCACTGACACTCAAAAATGTGAGGCCGATATAGAAATTATTTTAAAAAGCCTTGCCCACAGAGCTCCAGTCTGATACACAAAATATTGAAAACTCCTATCACAGTGCCAACTACAGGCAGAAAGTGCACTAGAGGCAGTATAATGGCTTTGCCCATAGGGTCAAGTTTAAGTACACTCTGGTTTCTCTTCAGATCATGTAAATATTTCGCCCTGTACTAAAGATTCCCATGAAAGCTTTCAATGAAATGTGTTCCCCATATACAAAATGTAATATATAAAAGACAGATATACAGGAAACTCTTAGGTATCCTGCTCCGACGGGACCGGGATGGTGCCAGTTGATTAAAAATTCCGGATGATGGAGAGGGTTATCTACCAAGGCTATTTTTAACAAACAAAAATAAAAAAATCAAGAAATGTGCAGTATA
Organism: Somniosus microcephalus; assembly: GCF_052327205.1. Lineage (NCBI taxonomy): Eukaryota > Metazoa > Chordata > Chondrichthyes > Squaliformes > Somniosidae > Somniosus > Somniosus microcephalus. The sequence continues at coordinate 411,663,896 of NC_140987.1, read as the reverse complement.
TAGTAATTGGACTTCCGACATCGCCAAGAAGCCGAGTAGTGGCAGTTTGGAGAACTACCCCCACTGACTAACTCGGCCACCGCGGGAGACTCGGACTCGGCAACATTTCTGATTATTGAGGTGTTGTTTCCGGAGTATGAATTTTGCCGGTTAATAGAGAATTCCGGATATTTAGGTGCCGTTTAAACGAGAGTTTCCTGTACTTTGATTTCACATTATTATTTATAGTTAAATAGCAAAAATAGAAAAGCATACAATAATTTAGGAAACAGGTAACTACATTTGGTAGGAGCGTAGAAGCTGATGCAAAACTGAAGTGCTATAACATCAATGCTTGTAATTACAGTGTGACTTGTTTCCATTGTAAATCTGGAAATAGGAATTTATAATGCGAAAGTCTGATAAAAATGTGACAACAGAAAGTAAGGTTTTGTAGACAAGAAGTGTGCACAGACATAGATGTCTTAAAATCCAGAGGGGTTGCATCCCAGCATGTACGTGCCCAAGACTTCCAGTGCTGGCCCTGGGGTCAGGGGGATGTCCTTTCATTTAAATAGCCTGGCCACATCTGGGGTTGGCCACCCACTAAAAGAGGCCAAAGTGGAGCACATCTGGGGGTCCAGGTCTGGGTCATATCCTGGACCCTAAACACATGAGGTGAAATATTTTTTGTTATTGACCCTCTTACCAAGGGGGTTGAGGGTGCACCGGTATCAGCTTTCTGGAGGTGCCCCAAGACCTTTCTGGCCTGGTACATTTTCACCACTCCTGCATGAGTCTGCCCATTTCACCAGTCTGTCTATGTCCTCCTGAAGTCTGCTACTATCCTCCTCACTGTTTACTACATTATCAAGTTCCAATAAACTGATTTTCTTCTTTGATAGTTTAGTGCCATTTGTTACCTAGCAATCAAAGCAGTATACAGTAAGAAATAGAGAAGCCCTCTGTAAACTCTATTTCAGCGAAGGCACATAGATTTTCCTTTTTATGATATTAAACCAAAGGATCATATTTGTTACCAACAAGAGGTATGAGTACCAGTGCCATGTCCATTTAAAACTCACGAACAGCAAGCCAGTTAGGACTGAAATGAGGAGGAATTTCTTCACCCAGAGAGTGGTGAACCTGTGGAATTCTCTGCCACAGAGGGCAGTGGAGGCCAGTTTGTTAAATATATTCAAGAAAGAGTTGGATATATTTCTTAAGGCTAAAGGGATCAAGGGATATGGGGAGAAGGCAGGGACAGGGTACTGAATTTGGATGATCAGCCATGATCTCATTGAATGGCGGAGCAGGCTCGAAGAGCCGAATGACCTACTCCTGCTCCTATCTTCTATGTTTCTATGTTTCTATGTAAACTGCATGTTATGGAGTTATCCCCCTGGCCTAATGAGTAAACACACAGCCCAATGTAGTACTAAGCCATACAAATCAGAAAGTCCTGAGTTTTGATTGCTAATTGGTGCTGAATTAGCATATTTCAGCTGGGTGAGCAGTTGGGGTCCTAATGTGACTTCAGTCCCACACCCAACATGGTTGACTCTTAACTGCCCTCTGAAATAGCCTAGCAAGCCACTCAGCTGTATCAAACCATTACACTGCAGCTGTTCAAGAAGAAGGGTCACCCCCACCTAATTAGGGCAACTAGGGATGGGCAATAAATGCCAGCCTTGCCAGCAATGCCCACATCCAAAGAATGGAAAAAAATTGGTTTCAGCTTCTCTAAACTAGGGAGGCAAAATATTAGGCAGCTGATGATCATTCTGCCATTGCCATTTACACTTCATCTAGAGTCATCTTTTGTTTCTTAACTTGTCCCATTACCATCTCCTTTTGCCTTGCACCATCATCCCTTTTGCCTCTTAATCTCTCCTGCCTTCCATCTTATCACAGACCTTCCCTTGTGTTCTTTCCTCCCCTCCCCCCTTTCCCTGACCCTACACTTGCTTAAAAGCCTGTTCCATCTCCAACTTTTCCAGTTCTGACGAAGGGTCATCAACCTGAAACCTTAACTCTGTTTCTCTCTCCACAGATGCTGCCTGGCCTGCTGAGTTTTTTTTTCATTCATTTATGGGATGTGGGCGTCGCTGGCAAGGCCAGTATTTATTGCCCATCCCTAATTGCCCTTGAGCTGAGTATTTCCCACATTTTCTGTTTTTATTTCAGATTTCCAACATCCGCAGTATTTTGCTTTTGAAATATTAGGCTTCTTGCTCCTGATCAAAAGAAAGAACTTGCATAGATATAGCAGCTTTCAAGTCCTCAGAGCAGACTTCATAGCTAATGAACTACTTTTGAAGTGCAGTCCCTATTGTTTTGTAGATAAACACGGCTGTGTCTATTTGCAAGACCAGATTTCTGATCGGTTCCCTTGGAGGACAAGACCAGATTTCTGATTGGTCCCCTTGGAGGACAAGACCAGATTTCTGATTGGTCCCCTTGGAGGACAAGACCAGATTTCTGATTGGTCCCCTTGGAGGACAAGACACACCCAACTGTTGGTCTGGAATGTGTAATTTGATACTGCCTGCTGGAGAGTAATCAAGATCTCTGCAATGTGTAGTTTGATCCAGTCATTGTCACAGGCAGGCTCCAGAGCTCATAGTGCTAGCACTACTGTTTTCAGGGAACAGACAGGGCTCACCCTCCCGGGTTAGGAGCGCTCACACAACTCACACTACCGAGTACAGATAGGAAGAGGTGAGGACATGGAGTGACTTTAACATAGAGTCAGAGGCATAGGGCTGGATTTTTATTGAGGAGTCAGGTTGGAGGTAGGACTACAACTTTCGGGGTTGTAGTCCCGCCTCCATCGAGTTCTAGCCAACCCATGCGATTTTGACTTGATTGACCTTGTTGAGCCCACCCAACGGGCTCAGCAGGCCAATTAAGGGCCACCCGGCAACAGGTGACGTCACAGATTGAAATTTCATCTGTCAAGATGTTTTGACAGATGAAATATCAGCGTTTCACAGCTGTTTAAAACTGTCAAACACTGACAATCTGTACTCCAAGTTAATTCCTTCCTGTCAGGATGATTTAGAGATCTCCCTGGAACAGAAAGCTGAATGCTGCAATTTTTGACAGCTCGTAGCCATTCTGCTTTCTGTGCCGATGAGATGAGGGACTCCCAAGACCTGAAGGAAGGAAGGCTGTAAAAGTAAGTAAAGGTATGTAAAACTTCTTTAAACACTTTACACACACCAAACACACTTACCGTTGCACTCATGCACCCATCACTCACCTGAACACCGGACATCTCGACCCCTCCAAGCCCTTCATCCTGACAGTCCGCCTCCTCTAACTTGGCGTGGTTTGGAGCCATCGGGAATCCCACACTTCAACCTTAAAAATAGGGATTAGGCTAAAAACTGCCTGTTAACTACCTGTTAACAGGCAGTTAATTGGCACTAATCCCCTTCCCGCCTTGGGTCGGCGGGTCCCAGTGTGGGGTGGGTACCCGCCTCCTTTGAAACTGGCATGGAGGCGGATTGGGGGTGGGATGGTGTCGGGACCCCCGATTTCAGGATTTTAACCCCCCACACGCCTCCAATCCCACCTCCACGGCCCAATGAAAATCCTGCCCATAGAGCCATAACGGCACAGAAGGAGGCCATTCGGCCCATTGAGTCTGTGCCGGCTCTCTGCCGAGCAATCGAGTGAGTCCCATTCTCCTACACATCTCCACTCACATCCCCCCTGTATCTCTTGCCCAAAGCCTTAACTCTGTGTCCTCTAGTCCTTGTACCATCAACTAGTGGGAACAGCCTTTCCCAGTCTAGCCTATCCAAACCCATCATAATCTTGTACACCCTATCAAATCATCCTTCAACCTCCTTTGCTCTAATGAAAACAAATCCAGCTCCTCTAATGAGTCCTTGTAGCTAAGATCCCCCATCCCCGGAACCATTCTGGTAAATCTCCTCTGCACCCTCTCGAGGGCCTTCACATCCTTCCTAAAGTGTGGTGACCAGAACTGGATGCAATACTCCAGCTGTGGCCTAACCAGCGCTTTATAAAGGTTCAGCATAACTTCTCTACTTTTGTACTCAATGGGTTGGATTTTAACTCAGGTGCGGGATGGTGTCGTGTTATCCGCATTTCGTGTTATCCACACAAATCTAAATGGATGTGGGAGATTGATGCAATTTTAACTTAATTGTCCAATTGATTTCCAACGTGTGGGAACCCTTGGCAAATGGGTTTTTCATGACTGAAAGTCGCCTCCGATGACGTCATCATTGCTGCTGCATTTAAGGTTTACTGCAAGCCTTGCTTCTTCTGCAGGCTGCCAAGCTTTCTCCGTTTGGTGTGAGAGGGACCTTCAACAAGGATGACAAGCGGGAGGCACAGATCAGCTCCTCTCTTTGACGAGGTGGCCCTGCAGGCATTAGTGGATGGGGCTAGGGCCAACAGGGAGGTGCTCTTCCCTTCCTCAGGGAGGAAGAGGCCTCCCACTCAGACCAAGGCAGTGTGGATGCAGGTGGCTGAGGAGATCAACTCCTTGGGAGTCACACAAAGAACGTGGATTCAGTGCCGGAAAAGATTTCATGACATTCGGCACACTGGTAAAGTGAGTATGAATTTCCCATCACCCTCAATCTGATCCCCATTGCCTTTCCTCACCAGCACTCAGCTTTAGCAATCTCTTCCTCCACATCCCACTTGACACTGACATCCATGCACCCTTACCCATTCCCTCTCTCTCTATGGTCACATTCACATAACTATTCGACCATGCAGCCCTCACACTCCCTATCACTGTGATGCTTTGAACACAACTGACAACACACAGGGAGGGCACTTGGTCTTGCAACCTCACTCCATCTTTGTCTCCTTCTAAGCATCTATGCAATGCAATCTCTACACTCACTCCTTCATTCTCACTCAACCTCCACTTGTCTCCCTCATTGCAGGAAAAGAGAGCTCACAACAAGAGCGAGCGAGCCAGGACAGGAGGAGGGACTGCCTCAATAGCTCACCTGACCCCCTGGGAGGAGGCGGTACTGGAAATAGTGGGAATCGAGGAGGATGCACATGTGGGGGACGGACAGATGGGTGCAACACAGCAAGCTGGTGACAGAAAAGTTTCCCATCTCTCTCTTTGACATTGCATGAGTCACTGATAATGATTGTGAAGCTGTAACAGATGGACTTATGAGCATCTGCAAAAAGCAATGTGGATGTAGCCTTGGCATCACATCTCTGACTCTTTCCTTTACTCCCCCACAAGATCATCACAAGCATCCGTCCCCCCTAGCCAGGAAGAAGAGGCTGAGCAGCCAGACTCCTCAGAGGAAGCTGCAACCTCTGAGGGCGCAGCGTCAGCAGAATTCAGCACACCCAGCACCAGCGCAGACACTCACACCTCAGTGGGACCTTCGGGACATAGAGTAGTGTTGTCACCTGGTGTATCACAGCTCACAAGTGAGCATCAGCAGATTGTGGAGACAGGGACAGCAGTGGAGAGTTCTCGTCGGAGGGCGCAGGATTCTGCCAGCTCGGCTCAGCAGCATGTGGACCTTCTGCCTCTGGGTCCATCCATAAGATCAGAGGTGATGGAACTCCAGGCACAGATGCAGGAGTCTCTGGCAGGTTTTGTCTCTAGGGTCGCTGCGAGTGTGGAGCGAATGGAGGAGTCCATAGCGAACATGACCAGAGCCTTTGTGGAGTCATTGGCGCATGAACGCATCACCACGGAAATGATGGCTACCTCCATGGAAAGGATGGCTACCTCCGTGGTAAGGCTGGCTACCGTAGAGGAGAGGATGGCTACAGTAGAGGAGAGGATGGCTACAACCATGGAGGAGCTTAGTCGCCAGGGTATGGAAAACATGGTCATTTTTCAGAATAGAATGACATCTCTTGAGGAGCGATGGTCATCTATTGAACAGAGAAGCCAGACCTTCATGGAAGTCCTTCTGAGTAGGACTGCCATTGCAGATACGGGTCCCCATGGCCCCCCTGATGTGCAGCAAGGTGCTCTCCAGCCACTTGCAGGCACTGAGGGGGACCTGACCCATGAGAGGGAGGTTGATGGCAGACCTCAAGGAAGTGCGGGCTCCTCTCCTAGCGTTCACACTTCCATGCCACTGCAGAGCCCTCGATCAGAGCCCCACCAGAGTCCACACCCAAGTGAGATAGGCGTCTCAACTCCTGCACAGCCGCAGGAGCAGCAGACTGTTGACGAGCCCTCACAGGCTCGCAACCCCAGAGGACACCCGCCAAAGGTGTTGAGACAGGAGCAGCAACAAAGTGAGCAAGGGGCCTCCACATCTGCTGAAGCCACAGGGGAGGCACCACGTAGGAGCACACGTAGGAGGAAAATTCTGCACAAATAGTCACAAGGGTAGTCACTTGGGTGCAATTTTGTCTTTACTGTAAAAATGCCATCACTTCGTTATTGTCCATAATAATTCTGATGGCAAATGTTGCAGTTGTGGTGTCTGGTATTTCGCTATTGGGACTTCCACATTGAGGGCTTAGGAATACTTGCAATTGTCAGTATGGTGGTCAGAGTGATAGGAATCCTCTGGTTCTTGGCCATTGTCAATGCTCTGGTAAGAAGCTGCGAGGCAAAAGTATTTGATTGACTAGGCTAAGCAAATCTGGCCAGGATGAGTGTGTTCCTTGCATCCCGGGCAGCAACGTTCTCGCGTAATGCTGCCGCTGGTTGATGGGCCTCTGCAGGATGTTCGTTTTCGCACTCCTCCTCCTCCTCAACTGAGGAGGATATGTGAGGAGCCACTTGGTCCTCAGGAATCTGCAAGCCACGATGCTGTGCCATGGTGTGAAGTGCACAGCAAACCACGGCCATTCTGGAGACCCTGGCTGCTGAGTACTGCAGGGCTCCACCTGATCTATCCAGGCATCTGAAGTGCATCTTCAGCAAACCGATGGTTTGCTCGATTATGGCTCTGGTGGATATGTGGCTGGAGTTGTAGCTCTCCTCAGCTTCGTTTGATGGGCTCCTCAACGGCGTCATTAGCCACATCTTCAGGGGATAGCCCTTGTCTGCAAGTAGCCATCCGTTAAGTTGGTCTGGCGGACTGAATAGCGGAGGCACACTAGACTGCCGCAGTATGAAGGAGTCATGGCAACTGCCAGGGTACTTGGCACAAACATGCAAAAGTTCCTTCTTGTGGTCACACACCAGCTGAACGTTAAGGGAGTGGAAGCCCTTGCGGTTGACAAAAATACCTGGATTGCGATGGGGTGCCTTAAGGGCAACATGTGCGCAGTCAATGACGCCCTGCACCCTTGGAAAGCCTGCCAGATTAGCTAATCCAACCGCCCGCGCCGTGACACTTGCTCGATCCTTGATGAAATGGATGTGATTGTGTGCGAGGGCAAAGAGGGCATCGGTTACCTGTGTTATGCAAGTGTGTGTAGCCGCCTGGGAAATGCCGCTGATATCTGCTGCTGATCCCTGGAATGAGCCCGAGGCAAAAAAGTTGAGTGTGGTGGTGACTTTGATGGCCACTGGTAATGCTTGTCCACCTGGTCCTCTGGGCAGCAGGTCTTGCTGTAGCATTGCGCAGATGTCAGTCACTACCTCTCGCGAAAGTCGGAGCCGCCTTTGGCACTGTTGCTCAGACATGTTGAGGTAGCTGACCCTGTGTCTGTAGACCCTGTTTGGGAGGTATCTCCTGCGCCGACGGGCTTCCAGGTGCTGGCCCCTTCTGGCCTGTGCAGCTTCAGGTGGGTGAGCAGCAGCCTGGCGCTCCTGCTGCTGCTGCTGTTGCTGGTGCTGCTGTTGTTCCTGGTTCTGCTGCTGCCGCGGCTGGTGCTCGAGCTCCTCTAATGCCCAAATGGGAAGGAATTAATGGCTCCATTGCTTCTGGTATATGCCTCAGTTGAGGAAGCGCTGAGTGAAGGTGGCGAGAGGGGTTTCCCAGGAGGCCACACTGGAGATGGGTGTCAGGCTCCAACCTTCCACAGGTGTGGTTAAGCCTTCTAAAAGTTGCCCCAGACCTGAGACCACTAAGTCCTGCCACCTGCAAATCATGGTTGATCAAATCTCCTCTTTAATGGTTGACCTGCAGTTGATAGTCAGCAATCCAATAGTGCTCCCGCCAGGTTTCACCATCGTTTTTCCCACCAGGCGTGTTTCACGTGGGAAAAGGGTTAAATTCACAAGGGCCTTTCAAAATAGGATTATAGAGGCCATTTAGTGCTTGTTAAGGGCCTTAATGACCAGTCCCGCCTGTTGGATGCGGGACGGAGTCGGGACCATCAGACACGACTGAGTTAAAATTGCTCAGAGTCGGAAACCAGGTTGGGGGGGGGGTCCCGCATGCCAGTTTTTGCGATTTTAACCCCCCACACACCCCCAATCCCGCCTCCACGGCTCAGTGAAAATCCTGCCCAATATCTCTATTTATGAAGCCCAACATCCCATATGCTTTGCTAACCACTCTCTCAATATGTCCTGGCACCTTCAGGGACCAATGCACATTAACTCCCAGGTCCCTCTGTCCCTGCACTCTCTTTAAAGCAGTGCCATTAATTGTATATTGCCTCTCCCTGTTCCTTCTGCCAAAATGCCTCACCTCACACTTCTTTCTATGTCCTGTTGAAGTCGATTGGTATCATCCTCACTGTTTGCCGCACCCCCAAGTTTGATGTCATCGACAAATTTAGAAATTCTACTTTGTATTCCAATATCCAGGTCATTTATATATATCAAAAAAAGCAGTGGCCCCAGCACTGACCCTTGGGGAACACCACTGTCTAACATCCTCCAGACTGAAAAACAGCCATTTACCACAACTCGCTGTTTTCTGACCTTAAGCCAATTCCTTATCCAAGCTGCCACTGACCCACCTATTCCATGAGCCTCAATTTTGTTAACCAGCCTTCTATGTGGTACTTTGTCAAACGCCTTCCAAAAATCATGTAGACTACATCCAATGCATTCCCTTCATTGATCCTCCCTGTTACTTCATCAAAAAATTCAATTAGATTAGTCAAACATGATCTGCCTTTTACAAATCTGTGTTGGTTCTTAATTAGCTTAAACCTCTCCAAGTGCCCATTAATTTTTCCTTGATTATTGTTTCTAAAACTTTACCCACCACTGATGTTAAACTGACCGGCCTGTAGTTACTAGGATTGTCCTTACACCCTTTCTTGAACAATGGTGTCACATTTGCCACTTTCCAATCCTCAGGCACCTCCCCCGCATCTAGGAAAGATTGGAAAATTATGGCAAGCCCTTCCACTATCTCCTCCCCCAATTCCCTTAGCAATATGGGATGCAAGCCATCTGGACCAGGTGACTTATCCACTCTAAGCATACCCAGCCTTTGTAGTACATCCTGTCTATCAATTTTCACCCCTTCCATTGCTTCTACCTTTTCCACTGCTACCTCCTTAGTAAACACCGATACAAAGTATTCATTGAGTATTCTAGCCTTGCCCTGAGCCTCTAAGCATATAACACCTTCTTTGTCTCTAATAGGCTCCACCCCGCCTCTTACTACCCGTTTACTGTTTACATGCCAGTAGAAGATTTTTGGGTTCCCTTTTATGTTAACCACCATTCTACTCTCATATTCTCTCTTTGCCAATCTTATTTTCATCTTCACTTCCCCTCTCAACTTATTGTATTTGGTCTGGTTCTCCCTTGAAGAATTCACCTGACATGCATCATACACCCTCTTTTTTTGTTTCATCATCTTCTCTATCTCCCTCACCATCCAAGGAGCCCTTGTTTTGTTTCCCTTACCCTTCCTTCTTGTTGGAATGTACCTAGCCTGTACTTGGAACATCTTCTCCTTAAAGATCACCCATTGTTCCATTACAGCTTTTCCTGTCAGTCTTTTGTTCCATTTTACGCTGGCTAGATCCTTTCGCATCTCATTGAAGTTAGCCCTATTCCAGTTTAGAAGTTCCACTCTAGATTGTTCCTTGCTCCTCTCCATTGCTAATCTAAATCTTATGATACGATGTTCACTCGTACCCAAGTGTTCTCCCACAGACATGTGGTCGACCTGGCCCACCTCATTCCCCAGCACCGTATCCAGCAATGCCTCCTTCCTAGTTGGGCCAAGAACATATTGGTCAAGGAAATTCTCCTGAACACATTTCAGAAATTCCTCCCCGTCCTTTCCCTTTACCCTAGCATTATCCCAATCGATATTTGGGTAATTAAATTCCCTCAATATCACCACTCTATAGCTCTTGCATATCTCTGTGATTTCCCTGAAGATTTAGTCCTCTACCTCCCTCTCTATTTGGAGGCCTATAGATTACTCACAATAGTGTGATCATACCCTTTTTGCTCCTCAACTATAACCAAATGGATTCTGTCCTTGTCCCCTCAAGAACACCCTCCCTTTCCAACACTACATTGTCTTCCTTAATCAGCACTGCCACCTCCCTTTTATCCTTCCCTATCTTTTCTGAACACCTTGTACCCTTGAATATTAAGTGCCCAGTCCTCACCGTTTATAAGCCACGTTTTCGTTGTTGCCGCATCTAATTGCCACATGGCTGCGAGCTCCTCTCGTCCCCTCTCCGAGCCCCTCTCACCCCCCACACTTCGATCTCCTGTCCTTCTAAACAAGGGAGCTGAGGAGAGCGTGCCGGTGCAGGCCGCAGACCACAGCCGCCACAACATCGGGTGCACAAGCGCGACCGGATCGAGTGAGCGTGCACAGACAGTACCAAATGGGGGCGCAGAGGAACACGAAACACCATGGAAATAATCACTGCGGAGAAACACAGCAATTTGCTTATAGCAAGTCCCACAAACAGCAATGAGATAAATAACCACATCATCTGTTTTTATGATGTTGCTTGCAGGTTAAATATTGGCCAAGACATCAGGAGAACTCCCCTGTACGATAGCAAAATACTGCGGATGCTGGAAATCCGAAATAACAACAGAAAATGCTGGAAAAACTCAGCAGGCCAGGCAACATCCATGGAGAGAGAAATCAAGTCAACGTTTCGAGTCAAACTCTTTGTCAAGACAGGAAAGGCACCGGAAATGAAATAGATTGAAAGGCCAGGCTGGGAGAGAACAAAAGAGAAATTAAGAGACATTAAGAGATATTCAAAACGAGACAAGATGGTGATAGGACTAGTGGAGACAAAAGACGGCTCTAGATTAGGTGTGAAATATGCTGGCAGAATGAGAGACAGCTGCCATGTGGGAGAGAGAAAAAAAAGAAAAAAGGGGCGGAGGGAAAAAGCCAAAACAAAGGTGTGGATAAAAAATATAAGTAAAAATGTAATGGGGCCGAAATTATGATCTGAAATTGTTGAACTCGATATTGAGTCCGGAAGACTGTAAAGTGCCTAATCAGAAGATGAGGTGCTGTTCCTCGAGTTTACATTGAGCTTCCGTGGAACAATGCAAGAGCCCAAGTACAGTGAGGTCTGAGTGGGAATGGGGCGATGAATTAAAATGACAGGCGACCGGAAGCTTGGGGTCATCCTTACGGACTGAATGGAGGTGTTCCGCAAAGCGGTGTCTCTTAATTTCTCTTTTGTTCTCTCCCAGCCTGGCCTTTCAATCTATTTCATTTCCTGTGCCTTTCCAGTCTTGACAAAGAGTTTGACTCGAAACGTTGACTCTATTTCTCTCTCCACGGATGTTGCCTGGCCTGCTGAGTTTTTCCAGCATTTTCTGTTGTTATTTAGGAGAACTCCCCTGCTCTTCATTCACATAGTGACATGGGATTTTGTACATCCAGGTAGATGGGGTCTCGGTTTAACATTTCATTTGAAAGACGGCTCCCCCGACAATGCAGCACTCCCTCAGTATTGCACTGAATTGTCAACTTAGGTTATGTGCTGAAGTGAGGCTCAAACTCACGACTTTCTAACTCAGAGGTGGGAGAGCCACCACTGAGCCAAGCTGGCACTTAAAGTGACTGGAAAGTGTGTTTGTGAACATAGCATGAGAAAAGAATTATGCTCAGCTGTGATGCACTGCACTGTTGAATTGCACTCACTAACAAAGCTTATACAGGAAGAATGGTCACTTGGGGAAGTACTGGACAGTGCTGGTATCTGTGGAGCCACAGCAAGACTCTGGAGAGTAGTGGAGGAAATTTCAAAAATGATTTGCATATTACTTAAAAAAACAATTCTGAGACAGACAATGGTAGTAAATGGGTTCATACATATGTATGGGTCTAACAGTTCTGTAATATACAGACTGAAAACCCTTTAGGGAAATTTAATTTTGTTCCTTTATTATTGCTGTGCTTTATTAGATAATATCTCCCATTTCTTTAGATTGTTTTGTGTGTGTGTGTGTAAGTTTCACTTGGGGTGTGGGGGGCGGTTGTGTCGTTTTCTGTCCTTTCTCATATCTTTCCATGACATCCACTATTCCCCAAGCAAGAAGACACATGGCCACACAGCTTAAAGGGAGCATTGCCCATCACCTCTGTGCTTGCTGACCCACTTTGAGTCCCGGCCTACCAATGCCTCAATTTTAAATTTCTCATCCTCGTGTTCAAACCACTCCATGTTCTTGTCCCTCCCTATCTGTGTAACCTCCTCCAGCCCTACAACCAATGTTCCCTCTCATTTTTTTTAGTGTGTGGTCCCTTTAACTGGGCACGCGGCCCATTTAAATTTTTGTTCATGCGCAGTTTCTTCCCTGTAGAAGCCAGTGAGGGACCTCCAGACTGCAGCTTAGCGGGAACGTTGCCTACAACCTTCCAAGAACACTACATTGCTCCAACTTAGGTCTCTTGTGCATCCCTCACTTTCTTCGCCATTGGCTGCCATGCCTTTAGCCATCTAGGCCTTAAGCTCCGGAATTCCCTCCCCAAGCCTCTTCGCTTCTCCATCTCTCTCTCCTCCAATAAGATGTTGCTTAAAATCTAGCTCTTTGACCAAGCATGTGGTCACCTGTCCTAATGTCTCCTTCTTTGGCTCCGTGTGAAATTTTGTCTAATTACGCTCCTGTGAAGTGTCTTGGGGCATTTAACTACCTTAAAGGTGCTATATAAAATCAAATGGTTGCTGTTGTGGTGTCGGGTTACAGCTTGCACTACTCAGCACTGACTATAATAACAAAGTAAATAGCACCTCATTAGGGTCCAAAGTATGAAGTTATGATAAACTTTCATCTCCCCTATAGTCTGACAGGCACCATCTATCGTAACGACTGTACTTCACTTATCATCAATTGTTTTTCAGCTTTCTGACGACACCTCCCTAAGGAATACTCTAAAATATCCAAACAAGTACTGAATTTTGATCAATTTGTTTTGTTATACCTGGTTGTTGACATTTTAGCATTAAATCTATTTCATTGATATGTCAGTTCTTTCTTCTGAATATCTTGGCCTGGAGTTTCCGTTAGGTTGCGCTGGTTTTTTCAGCACAATTCGCCCAAAATTGGCCAAGCCAGTGCGAAAGATCGAGGAATTACATCCCGCGTAAATCGAGTTTCCGCAATCTTTTGCACTAGTTTTTTAAAAATTGCGCTAGAAGCCGGTCCCACTCACGAAACCGGTCACGCCCTCATATCGAATTAATCCCGATTGCGAGTTTCTGCTAATTGCGCTCGTTTGCGGCTCTTCGACGAGGCTGTAAAATTAAGCTGCTTTTTAGGCATAAGGACACTAAGAGGCATGTTTTAAAGCGCTTGACCTAGAAATTCATCTCGGGCGGCGGCACAAAACGTGTGGTATCGAATTTGCCGCCCGTTATACTCAGTGCCCGATATTGCAGTCAACGGAGCTGAGTATCAGGCATTGCGTATAACGGGCAGCCCGCTTGGTGCCACCGCCCGAGGCGAATTTCTAGATTATTTATTTCCAATTTACACCAATGTAACTAGTAAATGGTTCTGGATAGTTTTTTAAAGTCATTTTCAGTTATTTAAAATCGGGTTACTCACAGGTGGTGGACTAGATACTCTGATTAAAAATGCTTATTTTTTGTGTTAAACCTATTTTCAGCTGTATTAATAAATCTGCACAGGTTACCACTTTTAAATGTATCAAGGACTATTTTTTAATGCAATTTTTTTTAAACTATATTCTAAGACACTGGTTCATGGAAGATTTTATGTTCGGCGAGATGCAAATGAGTTTGAGCCGAAACTTGAGCAATAAAACACTTCTTAAAACTTGCGCAATTTTGAGGGTAATTTGCGCCCAGATTGCCGATTGCAACCAAAGCAGAAACTCCTGGCCCATGAGTGTTGCAGATGGTGAGGATATGTATAGCGGGCAAATCGTGTTACCACCAATATGCCTGTTATGGGCGGTGGGGACTCTAGGTAGATGCAGCCTGCGGCTTAGTTTCCAGCGAGCCTCGGGCCTTCATGTTCAGGCACCCGTTGCAGGCATGCTAACCACTGAGCGCTGATTTATGGAGCAAGGCCAATTTCCTGGCGGACTTTTCAGCCTTGAAAGGAGACAACTGAAAGGTGATCTTTTAGGGGTATATAAGATAGTAAACTATGTAGAAAAGGGAATTGTGAAAAATTACTTTAAATTAAATTGTGATAGTAGCCAAGAACCAAAAGTTGAAACCAGTAAAAGACAAATTTAGGACTAATATCAAGAAGTTCTTCACACAAAGAGTGATAAGCACTTGTTTTGGCATCCCTGGACCTCCGATATCACCTCAGCACAGCACCTGGATAGGTTTAAGAGCAGCACAGTGAGGCACCAGGGGTAAGCACAATGATAAAAGAAGTACCTGTTATTATAAATATGTATGTGCACAGTAAAACCACTTTATGAGATGAAGTCCAGTGTTCCAAGCATTGCCTGTTCTTTGTTTAATTGCATTTGAGAGGATGTTTGGAGGTCAGTTTGCAATGGAACACACAGTTCCTTTCATATTTCCTTAAGCAGATATTTTCTAATAAATTCTTGATGGAGTGGTGCGGCTAAATTCCACTTTTATTATTTAGGATTCCACAATGGTACTAGTGTTTTAGGGATCATATTTCACAACTTGGACCATTTGAGGATGTGAGTGTAAGCCAAAGGGAGTGTAGTGAAGTATCCTGTTGTGATTGGAGGAGAGGCATGGCGAGCAGAGAGAAAAACAGACTTGCATTTCTATAGCGCCTTTCACAACCTCAGGACATCCCAAAGTGCTTTACAGCCAATGAAGCACTTTTTGAAGTGTAGTCACCGTTGTAATGTGGGAAATGTGGCAGCCAATTTGCACACAGCAAGCTCCCACAAACAGCAATTTAATAATAACGCAATAATCTGTCTTAGTGATGTTGATTAAGGGATAAATTTTGGCCAGGATACCGGGGATAACACCCCTGCTCTTCTTCGAAATAGTGCCATGGACTCTTTTACATCCACCTGAGAGAGCAGACGGGGCCTCAGTTTAACGTCTCATCCGAAAGACGGCACCTCCAACAGTGTAGCACTCCCTCAGGGAGTGTCAGCCTAGATTTTTTTGCTCAAGTCTCTGGAGTGGGACTTGAACTCACACCCTTCTGACTCAGAGGCGAGGGTGCTACCAGCTGAGAGAGCGAAGGGCTGATAGTGCTGGAGCTCAAGTAAGGTGGTGCAGGGCTGTGGAGAGCATAAGAGAGATATGAAGGGGAGTCTTAGTTTGGCAGTCCTAGTGAAGTCATTCAATTTCTTCCTATAACGCAGCCAGATCCTGGGAACGATGCTGGTAGCATTGACTTGCTCTACCACCTCTCTCCATTGCTATTGAATCATTTGTCTGGGCACCCATCAGAGAGGAATATGACCACCTTCCTGCTGCTCTCTTGCTCTGTGGGCACCTCCATGGCTTCATCAGAGAATCTGGGGGCCTTGATGAAGTCATGCTGACTGCTTCTTCAAAAAAACACTTTCTGCTAACCACCATTGAAAAGTGCACCTCCCCTTCAAGGGGCTGCAGGCTGCCTTTAAGTAGCAGCCACACTGCCAGATTCCCCGCCCTCCCAATTGCCAAGCTCCCTCTAGGGAGCGCGATTAGCGCTGGCAGCTTGCCAATTACATTAGAGGACAGACCACGAAAATGGCTTGCGACTCCCGGGTGTGCGGAGTGAACGGGTCACCCACCATCCCCCTGATATATGCTCCACACAAAAATGTTGTTTCATTGAATTAATGATGGCTGCATTCTTGCAGAGAAAAGGCTGCTTGTATTACCGATGGGCTAAAAATAGTGCAATAAAGCTGTGAGTTCATCTCCTTCCAAAGTAAAAGACTCAATGATCAAACTTGGTCTTCACTATATTTGGATTACACTTTATTACTTTATTACACATCAGAGAGAAAGGTAGATGGTATTTAAATAAAATCAGTCTGACATAAATCTCCTTCAGTAACAGTATATACAACATAATGTAGTTCTTGAACTTGTGACCGAAACTGATCATGTACAAGAACAAAGCTCAAATTAGACAGTGCTACAATTTCCTTTTTTAAATCCTTGGCCACTGCAGTCACATTCCCCAGTGGCTACATTAAAGGATCTGCCTGTAGTCAGCAACCCGGCGGTGTTTACTGAGCTGTCTGGGGACCCTTTCTTTTCACAACATTTGGGTGTGTTGCAAACTGCAATCTTTATTAGCTGATAAAGGCATAAAAATGTTTTAATTCATGTCTGCACTAGACATCCGCAAGTCTGTGATGCTTGATCCTGATACAAAGTTAATGATAGTCATGGGCCGGGTTGTTAGACATTTACAAATGTGAAACATTTTGCGATGTCAAATACCAAAGAATATGAGTTAAAAATGAAGAATTCGGAGTAAAAAAGGAAATCACTCAGAACTTTCTCACTCAAATAATGTTACCAGGGAGGGCCATTGAATCTAACGGTATGAATGGATTCAAGAAACAATTGGTAATTTCTGAAGACAGAAGGGATTGAGAGATATAAGCCCGGGAATTGTTGTTGTCGATATTAACGGGTGAATGCTTTTATATTCCTGTGACATTCCTTTGTCTGTTATTTTAGCGGATGCCTCAACCCATTTAAAATAAATGGGTAAACTCCAGCACTAAAACAGCCAAAGGAATGTCACATGAAGCGTTTGTTGGCTAGAATCACCCACAGTACTTTCTACACTAAGGTGAGTAGATTGGATTGATCCATCAAAAAATGGTTGGGGGGGAATTTTGCCGATGCTCAGGGGGCGGGTTTGGAGGCAAGACTGCTGGCAAAATTGCCTCCATACAATGTTGCCAAGTGTCGGGTCCCCAATTTGCACAGGAACCCGACACCTAGCGGTGGGAAGAGGATTATAGGCACTTAACTGCCTGGTAACAGGCAGTTAAGAGGCTTTTTTCAATTTTGACAGGTTGACTACGGGCTTCCCAACCTCCGGACACCACGCCAGGGTAAGTGTGGTGTGTGGTGGGTCTATTGTAAGATTTGTGCATTGATGACAGCTGCAGAAGTGGTGTGAAGGATCCAATGGTACACTGGTGTTTCAGAGGTAAGAAAATGTTGGGAAAATCATTTTGAATGCATTTAGACTTTTCTGTAGGTAACAAGGTTTGAAGTGTTTGTGTAGTCCTACCTCATTGGGAGAACCTCTCTCACCAGTGACAAATCGCTTCTGTAACCTCACCTGCAGCTGCCATCTGTTTTATCCTAAGGAGAGAGTCACTGGAGAGCCTGGGTGAAAGGGCTTACCTTTGTACAGTGATTGGCAGTATTTGCAGCACCTCAATGCTGTCAAACACTGAAAAATCATCTGTCAAAAGAAATGCGCGTGTCCCTTTTAAGAAAACCGGCAGATGACACGTCATCAACTGACGTCATCTGACACCGATTTTCTCTTAATTGGCTGGCAAGTCCGCAGGGCGGGCTTAACAAGGCCAATTGACGTAAAATTACGTCAGTGCATCGTGCATCGTTGGGGGTGGGGTCGGAACCGGGAAGGCAGATGACCCGCTCCCAACTCGCACTGAAAGGTAAGAGCGTGGCCTTGGTCTTGTTGGACTTCCCGTCTCTGAAAATTCTTATAAAAACATAAGAAAAGTCAAGGACTAGAAAAGGCCTTTCAGCCAGTCAAAGCTCATTCCTCTTAGAACATAAGAACATAAGAAGTAGGAGCAGGAGTAGCCCATACGGCCCCTCGGGCCTGCTCCGCCATTCAATAGGATCATGGCTGATCCGAATCTAGACTCACGTCCACTTCCCTGCCCTCTCCCCGTAACCCCTAATTCCCTTATCTGCTAGGAAACTGTCTATCTCCATTTTAAATTTATTTAATGTTGCAGCTTCCACAGCTCTCTGGGGTAGCAAATTCCATAGATTTACTACCCTCTGAGTGAAGAAGTTTCTCCTCATCTCAGTTTTGAAAGGGCAGCCCCTTATTCTAAGATTATGCCCCCTAGTTCTAGTCTCACCCATCAGTGGAAACATCCTCACCGCATCCACCCGATCAAGCCCCCTCACAATCTTATATGTTTCGATAAGATCGCCTCTCATTCTTCTGAACTCCAATGAGTAGAGACCCAACCTACTCAACCTTTCCTCTTGTGTTCTTATACAAAATGTTATGTGCAATGTACAGAGCTTGTATTTAACTAAGCCTTTTAATCTGAAAATGTGCAGCATTTCATTCCATTATTATAGGAAGACAAAGTATAGGATTTATACATTTATGCTTGTTTAATCCCTACTAGAGTAATAAACCAGAATTTCATGCTGTTAGGAGAGCAAATAATGTAAGTAGCAAATTAAGTGACAAACAAGGGAGTTCAATGTTTTAATTCAGCAAGCATTTGTTAGAATGAAATATTAAGGCCTGGATATTCTTGGTGTAAAGTCTGTGGGTTATATGGTGAATTAATACACAGGCTACAAGAGTAACTTTAACAGGACTTTACTATTCGAAGGTCAGGGCGAATCTGCCCAATAAATCCTTACACAGCACTTATATACCGGTGTGGTCACCACCGGTATTACAGTATACAGTAGCCAAGATAAAGGAGTGCAACCCTTAAAATAGTTCTCTTAAAGGTGGAACGTTACATACACTACAATCCTCCCTTTTTAGGTTAACAATATATACATATTCCCATTAATATAACATCTTAACATATATACAACTTTATGTGAAACAGTTCACAGATTCAGTCTCTCTGGAGGCTTCCGGACTCTGTCCGGATAACGCCTCGGTGGTGTAGTAGTTTTCGGTGGTGTAGTAGGTTCTTCTGGCAAGGTCGATTTGGCTTGAAGGACCGTTTCAGGTTCATCGGATTCCAGTATTACCGGATCGGAGGTAGATGCTCTGGGTATCTCTGCTTCAACATTAGACGTATAGAGTTGTGGAGTAGGTTGGGCCTTTGTGGATGATTCTATGATCTGGTCAACATGGCGCCTTATTATGCTTTCACCAATGTCCACGTTATACATCAACGGTCCTAGCCTTTTTCCAATAGTTCCCGGCTGCCATTTCTCGGTACGGTAGTCCCGGGCCAAAACTTGTTGACCTATCTGAAAGGATCTAGTTGGCCTTTCATTCATGCCTTGAAATTGCCGGTTCTCTACGTCCCGTCTGACGTTTGGCTTAATCAAATCCAGCCGGCATCTTATTCTTCTATTGAAAAACATCATGGCGGGAGTTTGGTTTGTGACCGCACGTGTCGCATTCCTGTACGCCAACAAGAAGTTATCTACCTTATGTTGTAGATTTATGTCTTCATTACCCATGGCCTTTATGGCCTTCTTGAAGGTCTGGACAAACCTTTCAGCTAATCCATTGGTGGCGGGATGGTATGGGGCGGACGTATAGTGCTTGACCCCATTGCTTTTTAAGAACTTCCTGAATTCTTCGGACACAAATTGCGGTCCATTATCAGAACAGATCTGTTCCGGCAGCCCATTCCTGGCAAATATGGTCCTTAATACTGTGGTGGTTTTTTCCGTGGTGGTGGAGGACATTTTTATTACCTCCGGCCACTTGGAGTGTGCATCCACCGCGATTAAAAACATTGAGTCCATAAATGGACCAGCAAAGTCGATATGTACCCTTTGCCATGGAGATGAGGGCCACTCCCATGGATGCAGAGGAGCTTGTGGTGGCGCGTTTTGGACCTTCTGGCATCCTAGACAGCTCTTGGTTATTTCTTCGATGTCTCCATCAATACCTGGCCACCACACAAATGCTCTGGCTAGGTTCTTCATTTTCACTCCACCCAGATGCCCCTCGTGAAGCTCCTTTAGTACTTTCTGCCGGAGTTTGGGTGGAATCACCACTCTAGATCCACACATCAAGGTTCCTCGGCACACTGACAGCTGTTCTCTTCTGTGCGAAAATGCTGGCAGCATTGGTTCGCCATGTACTGGCCATCCCTCCACCGTTAAATCGTAGACTCGTGAGAGAGTCGGGTCATTTCTTGTTTCCTTTTCGATCATGGAATTTGTTACTGGTAGACATTCCATTATGGTTGAGTGGAACATCTCCACTGGGTCCACTGTAGTCACCTCTTCTTCCACTGGCAACGGTAGGCGCGATAACCCATCAGCATTTCCATGCTGTTTGGACCTTTTGTATTCGATGTCATATTGGTGTGCCCCTAGTAGAACGGACCACCTCTGTAGCCTTTGTGCTGTCATAGTGGAACCGGCCTTGTTAGGGTTGAATATGGACACCAACGGCTGGTGGTCTGTCAGCAATGTAAACTTCTTGCCCTGCAGGTAATGATTGAATTTCTTTACTCCCCACACAAGGCTGAGAGCCTCCCTATCTATCTGAGCATAATTTCGCTCAGCGGAGGTCAATGATCGGGACGCAAATGCGACTGGCCTTTCCGAGCCATTTGGTAACTTGTGTGAGAGTACAGCTCCAATACCATAAGGGGAAGCATCACAAGCTAGACGAAGAGGTAGCGTTGGGTTGAAGGCGGGGACGGGATACTGAATTAAAGGATCAGCCATGATCTCATCGAATGGCGGAGCAGGCACGAAGGGCCGAATGGCCTACTCCTGCTCCTATCTTCTATGTATCTATGTAACACTTCCTCAGAGGTAATCAACGCCTTGCTTCTGCGAAAGGCCTTCTTACAGTCCTCGCTCCACTTCCATGGTACTTCTTTCCGCAACAGAGCATTCAGCGGATGCAGCACCGTGGATAGATTTGGCAGAAACTTATGGTAATAATTAATCAACCCCAGAAACGACCTCAACTGTGATACATTTTCCGGAGCGGGGGCCTTCACGACCGCTTCGATCTTGTCAGGTGACTTGTGCAGCCCCTCTTGGTCAATGACATGACTGCAGTACGAGATCCGTTTCTGGAAGAACTCACACTTCTGGCGATTAACTCGAAGGCCATATTCCTTCAACCTGGTGAGCACCAGTTTCAAATTTGTGAGGTGTTCCTCCTCGTCTTCTCCCGTAATCAGGATATCGTCCAAGTAACACTGAGTGCTTGGAATACCCTGTAAGACCTGCTCCATGGCCCTCTGCCAAATTGCTGGAGCCGAAGCTACTCCAAAAACCAGTCTATTATATCGATACAAGCCTCTGTGCGTGTTGATTGTGAGATACTGGCGTGACTCTTCCTCGACCTCCATCTGTAAATATGCTTGTGCCAGGTCTATCTTGGTGAAGTGTTTCCCGCCAGACAATGAAGCAAAGATATCCTCAATCCGCGGAAGCGGGTATTGTACCGTGTGAAGCACCGGATTAACTGTGATCTTGAAGTCTCCGCAGATGCGGACCTTCCCCGGTCCCCCTGGCTTGTTACTTGATGAAGACTTCATGACGGGAACAATGGGCGTGGCCCACTCACTCCAGTCTACCTTCGACAGTACCCCTGCACGTTCAAGCTCTTCCAGTTCTGCCTCCACAGCAGGTCGTATCGCGTAAGGTACCGATCTGGCTTTGAAAAATTTTGGGCTTGCATGTTCTGCAATCTTGATTTTTGCCTTAATTCCTCTCAGTGTTCCCAGTCCCTGCTGGAATACCTCTTTAGCCTCGTCCAATATTCTGGACAACCGTTCAGGTTTGACATCTTTCTTTCCGAAATCTACCGTCATTGTGTTTAGTGAGTGCCAGTCTATCTTTATTTTCCTGATCCACTCCCGTCCCAGAAGTGGTGGACCTCCCTCGGGTAGTACATATAAGTCCATTCCTTGGTGATCTTTGCCCTTGTGTCTCACCTTGACTTTTATCTTTCCGATGGGGTATACTTTATGCCCCGTGTATGTCTGCAATACTATCTCCGTATCCCGTAGGGGAATATGTTTGAATAACTTTTTGTAATCTTGTTTATTCATGACCGTCAACGCCGATCCGGTGTCCACTTCCATCTTCACTTGGACTTTTGCAATCTGCAGTGTGACCCAGATAGTTTGTTGGTCAGCTTCTTTACTCACATTGTGAATCCTCAGACTACCCAGTTCCTTGCTGTTGGGGTCTGAATCCGAATTCAGTTCATCTGGACTCTTCACAGTCACCTTATGTACCTTTCTGTACTTCTTCTGCGGTGACTTATTGTTGCTGGTCTTCTTTCCTGACCGGCATACTTTAGCTATGTGACCAAGTTTGCCACATTTTCTACATTCCTGGTTTTTAAACCAGCATTGGTTCTGGTCGTGTGTTGTCTTCCCACAACGGTAACATTTCGTTGTACCCGAAGTCATTTGATCCACACTGAGTACCGCTGTCTTCAGCTGCATTTCCGCCGTGCCTCTCGCTGCGGCTTTGTGCGATGCTGCAATAAGGACAGCCTTATCAAGTGTAAGATCGTTCTCTTCGAGCAGTCGCTTTTGTGTTCCTTCCTTCGACATCCCACACACAAACTTGTCTCTCAGTGCCTCTGTCAGATTTACCCCAAACTGACAGTATTTTGCTAGCCTACGCAATTCAACCAGGTACTCCGCGTTGCTTTCCTCCTTTAGTTGCGTTCTCCCATAAAATTTAGCTCGTTCCGCTAACATCAGCGGTGTGGGGTTCACATGATCCTTCAGGACAGCAACAATATTAGCGAAAGACTGATCCGCCGGTTTAGCTGGTGCTAGAAGATGCTTCAATAACCCGTATGTCTTCGCACCCATTGAGTTTAGTAAGGTTAGAGCTTTATCATAATTTGCTATCTTACTGACCTTACAATATATCTCGATGCGTTCTACATACGTGGTCCAATCTTCCACATCAGAATCGAATTCGTTGATGTTGCCATGCTTAGGCATCTTCACAATCTTCCTGAGAAACAACAACGAAATTTTTCTTTAACTTTTTTTTCCAAAAATGGCGGTTTCCCGCGCTTGTCTTCTTCCCTGCCCACTTTCAAAATGGCGGTTTCCCGCTCCTGTCTTCTTCTCCGCCTACTGGCGGGAGGGGTAAGCTTTTCCCTCGGGCGACGACCGCTGGCTTTCGGGGTTCGCAGCCTGCGCGCCGGCTTCAGTGCGTTCTTTGTTCCCTTTTCTCGGCAGGGCAACCGACGCTGGGGACAACCCGTTGACGGCGAACAGTTCCAGCCGCTGGCTGAATCTCCTCGGTCTCCCTCGCTCGGCTCTGTCTCTCCCGCTCGCTCGGGCTCTGTCTCTCCCTCAGCGGCTTCCAATCGCGCCTCCCAGCCCTCTCGCAGTCCGGTCCTTTCCTCCCCCGGCTGCGGCTGAGTTCTCCGCGGTTTCTTATTTTTATTTCTTCCCGCGCCTTACGATCCCGGTCGCAGCGCCTCGCGGCCTCGGTAGCTGCCCGGCCTTTCGCCAGTTGCGGTCGAGCTGTCTCACGACGCTGTTGCGTCTCCCAGCCCGCTTGTAGCCCGGTCTCTCACACCGGCTGCGTTCCCGCTTGTATCCCGGTCTCTCACACCGGCTGCGTTCCCGCTTGCACCGCGGCTTCCGTGCCCCACGCTGCCCCAGTCTCAGCGCCTCTGGGCCTGACTTCTGTCCGGCTCCTTTCCCCCCCGACCGTGGTCGAGTTCACCGCCCTTCCTCCGTTCCTTTTTTTTTTATTTTCCCCCTACTCACAGTCAACGTGGCCGACTTGCTTCTCGTGGCTGATCGGCTCACTCACCACCGTGGCAGAAGGGACGATCATTGCCTGTTGCTGATGGAAGGTGTTGTGTCTGAATTCTTCCTTCTTCCTTGCTCTGCAGACTCGAGTCTTCTCTCAGCAGAATGACGAGGGCGGGTGCCTCCTCTCGACGCTCGTTAACTGCTTCGGATGTATCGCTGCCGCAGGGTAAGATCGAACTCGTCGCCACTGTAAAGTCTGTGGGTTATATGGTGAATTAATACACAGACTACAAGAGTAACTTTAACAGGACTTTACTATTCGAAGGTCAGGGCGAATCTGCCCAATAAATCCTTACACAGCACTTATATACCGGTGTGGTCACCACCGGTATTACAGTATACAGTAGCCAAGATAAAGTAGTGCAACCCTTAAAATAGTTCTCTTAAAGGTGGAACGTTACATACACTACACTTGGGTCCATCGAAAACATGGTGGGACGGAATTTCCCCTGCCCAAGTAGTCCCTCCCCTGAATTCCCTCCCTCAACCTCTCCGCTTTTCTCTCCTCCTTTAAGACACTCCTGAAAACCTACCTCTCTGTCCTAGGCCTAGAAATTGGGTTGGTAGCGCCGGCGCTGAGCGCCTAAAGAGACCTAGAATTGGGGCGAAGCCCTATATTGGGGCGGACGCTATGAAGATAGCGACAACTCAGATATTGACTATACATTGAGCGCCTGCGCTAAGTGTTTGTGCGCGTCCGCGAGCGCAAGCAGTTCATGACGTCATTTCAGTGTGCAACGCCTTCTAGGATCGCCTGAGCGCATATTGGGTGGCGCCCGGAGCCTTAGCGCCCAGCGCTATTAGTGACAGTTCGAAGGAGGGCTAACAGGCCCTTCTCGGAGTAGGGGGGCGCTATTTAAAGGGGACAGCTTTAGTGCAGAATCTTCTGCCACTTGGCCTGCTCATAGCGATCGTTGCTAGAGAGAGTTAGCGAGCTAATGTGGAGCGGAGTTCTGGGAATTTAGCTTTACAGTACTTGGGTCCTTCAAACCTGTCCGAAGCACTTGCAGCACTACACCTAAAAGCCTTTTGACCAATTGGCATCGGAATGAGAGTTTGTTTGGAGGGCAACGGCATCATCGGCCAACACTGTGAAGGGGCAGAGAGACGGCGGGAGAGAGGGCCGGGATTGGCCAGAAGGAGGAGGGGCAATGGAGGTCGGCCAATCCGATGGGAAGCTGCGAGGGTCTTTAGGCAGCAGGTGACAAGCCTTGACATGTCGGAGGAGCAGTGTTTGGGAAGACTCCGATTCTGCAGGGACATTGTTACTGATCTGTGCCACCTGTTTGGTCAGGATCTGCAGCCGCGTGAACGCTGCAGAGCCTCTCTGTCCGTTATGGCTAAACTGACTGATGGCCTCCATTTTTATGGCAACGGATCCTTTCAGTCAGCCATTGGGGACATTGCGACTGTCGCTCAGGTTGCAGTCCACTGTTGCATCCGGCAAGTTACAGAAGCCCTTTATAGGCGAAGGCGTCAAATCATGACCTTCCTTCGGACCCTGCACAAGCAGGCGGAGGGCGCGCAGGTTGTCGCTTCTATTGCGGACTTCCCCATGGTGCAGGGGTCGACTGACAGCACACACGTGGCTTTGAGGGCGCCATGCCATCATCCTTAGGACTTCCGCAACCGCAAGGGGTTGCACTCCCTCAACATGCAGCTGGTCTGTGACCACCGCCAAATCATCATGGCAGTCACCGCGCATTTCCCAGGGTGCAGCCACGATGCCTTTATCCTGCGGTTGACCTCAGTTTGTAACCTTTTTGAGGAGCTGCCTCGAAGACGAGGCTGGCTTACTGGGGACAAGGGCTATCCTCTCTGGCCATGGCTGATGACAACACTCCGTGTGGCCGACACCCCAGCAGAAGAGCTGATCAGCAGCGGCCATCAGGCGACCAAGCACAGTAAACAGCACACTATTGGTGTTGTCAAAAAGCGTTTCCGATGTCTGGAACATTCGGGGGGATCCCTGCAGTACTCGCCGGAGCAAGTGGGACACATCGTCGTCGTCTGCTGCATGCTCCACAACTTGGCAAATCGACGCACCCAGCCAATTCCAGTTGTCCCTCAATGACCAGCAGAGCAGGCGGAGGAGGAGCAGTATGAGGAGGAGGAGGAGGAGGAAGAGCAGGCGGATGAGGAGGAGGAGGAGGAGGAAGAGCAGGCAGAGGAGGAGGAGGAGGAGTATGAGGAGGAGGAGGAGGAGGAGGAGGAGGAGGAAGAGCAGGCGGAGGAGGAGGAGGAGGAGGAGGAAGATGGAAGGGCTGCTGAAAGTGGAAGGGCCATACGTCAGAGGCTCATCTGGACTCGTGTCGACACCCCTGTGGCGGAATGATGAGAGTCTTAACTCATGCGCACTTTGGATGTTTGAGGGCCTCTGAATGCCAGCATCACTGAAACTAGTCACATGCACCATGCCACATTGAAACTTCTGTTTATTGGCACAAAAGTCTTTCATTACAGCTAAACAACGTAATGTCAACAGAAACCATAACTTTCAAAATAACTGTGAACTGTTCGGCAAAGCCACAAAACTCAACAAACCTTCTGCAAATATAACAACAGGTGAGGGTGTCCTTGAATTTGGACAAACAAACATCTCAGCACCTCCCTCTACAACTGGCCCCTTGAGGGAGAACGACTTCTCTTTCGTGCCCGGCCCCTTCCCTCCCTGCTGCTTCTACGTAATTGGACCCCAGTGGCGGCCTCAAGGCTGGGGGACGCCTGCTGACTGTCTGGAAGCGCAGAAGCCCCTGAGGGACGGCCTGGCCGACCTCTGGGCTTGGAGGGTGCGGACGCAGGATGCTTGATGTGACCATGGCTGGAAGCAGTGTGGCCTGCAGGTGGTGGCAGCTGCAATGCAGGCGTCCCAGCGCTGGCATGTGCAGTGGTCTCCTGCCGAGAGAGGACACCTGCACCATGGTCGGACGACACACTGGCTATCTGAGGGGAGCGGCTCGGCTCATCCGCCACAATCGCATGCTCCACTGATTGCTGGCCTTGTATGGGACTGGAAGGGCCCGGGGTGATCCTAACTGATGCAGAGAGGGTGGCTACAGTGAGAGATCGCGTTGCGTCAATCTGGCTGTGGAGGAGCCCAGCAAGTGACTGCGTGGCAACAGTGAGGACCTGTGTGCCAGGTGCCAGTGCTTCGGAGAAGGCCTGGACAGTTCTTCCCATTGCTTCGGACAAGCCGGGTGCCGACCGCTCCACTGCCTCGGACAAGCCCTGCACAGACCTTTCCAGGGATTGTCCGAAGCCCTGAACAGTCCTTTCCATAGCTGACTCAAAGCCGTGGACAGTCCTCTCCATTGTTGGGCCGAAGCCCTGGATAGTCCTGTCCATTGTTGCCCCGAAGCCCTGGATAGACCTGTCCATTGTTGCCCCGAACACCTGCAGAGTCCTGTCCATTGTTGCCCCAAAGCCCTGGAGAGTCCTCTCCATTGTTGCCCCGAAGTCCAACATACTCTTAGCCAATGAATCTATTGACTCAGGCATCTTCTCGACTGCAGCCATCAGCTCCGTGTGTCTGACCCGGGCCTGTTTGCTCATCTCAGCCAGGCGACGCACCTCATCTGCACTCTGTGCAGCAGTCATCACGACCTGCCTTGCCCTCCGGGGAGACGGTGGCCGAACTTGCCTATCCCCCGTGCGTTGCTGCATGCCGCTTGGTCCGGCAACTGGTTCATCCTCAGAGCACCCCCCCCCTCCCCTCCAGGGGACTACTATCCCCAGTCTGTAGATGTGTCAGCTCCCCGGATTCTGCAACGGCTGGTCCGGATTCCTCCTGGTCCTCGCCTCCGGTGGCACTGGCACTGGCAGCTTCAGCACGTTGAGCCCGAGTTGGTGCTGCTTCATCTGAAAGTGGGAGGTGGAAGAGTGGCTTTAGCAAAAGGACAGCTTTGCTGAAAGGCATGCCAGATTGCGGCAAGGCTCTGACATGGCTGCACACTGAGGAAGGATGCTGGCGGGGGGACCAAGTGGAAGGCAACAGGTGAAAAAGGTGCGAGTCTTACCCTCGCTGTCGGTAATGGGGTCTGCAGATGCAGTGGTCACTGGACCAGACAGACGTCCTCCAAGTATCTGGTACACTCTCCCCTCCAGATCCATCAGAGTGACCACTTGTGGAGGTCCGCCACCGGTTCGACGCTGCTCCTTCCGGATCATTGCCAGCTTGGACTGCAGGGGAAAGAAGGGGAAGTTCTGTAACATGATGCCTTGAGAGATCATCGCATGCCCCCCATGGTGCAAGAGCCCTTACATGAGGCCTTGAGAGATCATCGCATGCCCCCCATGGTGCAAGAGCCCTTACATGAGGCCTTGAGAGATCATCACATGCCCCCCATGGTGCAAGAGCCCTTACATGAGGCCTTGAGACATCTGTCCATGTGTGTGCCCAGAAAGGGCCATGGGTGCATGCTGACAGATGGCCATTGGGGCATCATTGCAGCAGGGTGCCCGAAGTCAGCTGCAGATGGAGGGAATCAGAAGATTGCTAAACCATCACTCACCCTAACGATCCGTGTGAGGTCGTTGAATTTCTTCCTGCACTGAACAGGGGTCCTGGTCGCCATGCTGCTGGAGTTGACCCTCACAGCAACCTCCCTCCAAGATCGTCGGTAAGCCTTCTGATTCGGCCTCTTGCCATTATCCGGATACAGGACCTCTCGACGGCGCTCAACTGCAGCCACCAAGTGGTCCAGAGCCTCAGTGCTGAAGCGCTCTGCTCTCTGTCTAACCTTCTCCATGCTGAACAACTTTGTACCGCCAGACAAGGGCGAGCGCCGAATCTGAGGCCTACAGGGCGTTGGGTGTTGAAGCTCAAGCTGACTGACCCACCCCTTTAAGAGCCAGCCGGCGCCTGGAGGACTCGTGGTTTCCCGTAATTGAGATCACCTGCGCTGCGCTCGTCCGCGTCGATATTGAGTAGCGCCTGAACTTTTGCGCCTTAAGAGCACCGTGCAACGGCTGAATTAGCGCCTCAATCCCTTTTGGGGGCAATGCAACCCAATATCTCACCAGGCAGCGATAACTTTCGTCTGGCTCTAAACTTAGCGCTCCGCCAGTTCTAATGCCTCAAGTGAGGCTATACCCAATTTCTAGGCCCTAATATCTTCTTATGTGGCTCGTTGTCAAATTTTGCTTGGTATGCTCCTGTGAAGCACCTTGGGACGTTTTACTGTGTTAAAGATGTTGTTGTTGTTGTCCCACAAACAACTGACAGTATTTTCCTAGGAATCCCTCATTTTATCTGCAGGGTAGGTATAAGCAGGATTCCACAGTAGGGAAGGAAGTAAATGCGGAAGTTAAAAGGCCCAGAAGCATAGAAAACTTAGTACGAAGCAAGAGCACATGGTCCCAACAGCACCACCTTGATAGCGCCAGTGTTTCCTGGTGGAAAGACAAATCCCAGGGAAATGAAGGCCACATACTTTTACTTGTGACATGGTAGGCACCTGCAGTCACAGTTGGGGTGTTGAGAGGAATATTCTGACTATTCCTTGGAACAGATTTTCGGCTCCCTATGAGCCTCCCTATCTCATTTTCCCTTTGGATGCTGTGTTTGCCTATGAAACAACAGTGACTATGCTTCAAAAGTACTTCTTCGGCTATGAAGTGCTATGAGACATCCTGATGATGTGAAAAGTGCTATATTAATGCAAATCTTTCCCATCATTCTCAACTAATGGCTGGAGCTATAAATGACCTACATTTGATTACACTCTTTATTTTAAATATATTTCAAAAGCTTATGGTCTATACCATGTCAGGACCGTCCTATTTAAAAATATTTGTAAGCCATAAATACTGTCTAAATGAATCACCTGCTCATCACCTGCCAACATGGTGACCAACTGTGAACCCACAGAATTCATTTACATAATGAAGAATGCAATCCCCTTTAGGAATTGCCATGTTTTTAAATGAAGAAATCAAAGTACAGAGCCAAAGCCTGAAGTACAGGACACCACCAACATTGAAAACAGCAAGAGAGAAGTGAGATTATTCATGAAGTAATGATTAGGTTACACCAAAGGTTATAAACCTTGAAGATTGTAGGAAGATGGAAAGACTGAAGGAAGCAAGGAGCCCTGGGATAGAATGTGTTTGAGCAGGAGACTTGATTTTAACACAGTAAGAATTCATAGAGGAGAAAGTGCATGTAGGATGCTATATTTGGATCTTAGGAGAAACAAGATAGGAAAGTACAGAGGAGCACTGACCGTAGCAGTATTAATAAAATAGAGACAAGAAAAGTCCCTCACAATGTTTTCCAAGTTTTAACAGAAAACAATAGTTAGCCGTTGTGTTACATATAGGAATAGGATAGCAGACATGTCCCGTTGTGATATGACATTTCAACAAAGATCCCACAGATGTAACACACTCATTACGTTGTTGCATGTGTGTGCCATGGGGCCAGTCCATGAGTTATTAAATGTTGTTGTCACACCAGGACTTGTGTACTATCCTATTCCTATATGTAACACGCTCCAGCATATTTGTTATTCTATTTGTCACACCCCACCTTGCATATTATCCCACACACTGCAGCCTAGTGTTATCCTATGTGTCACACAGTGTAGCCTAAATGTTTATCTATTGCACAATCTAACCTACAATGTGGGCTAAAATGTGTAATATGCAAGGCAAACTTTGGCACCAGTGAATTATATAGTACAGTTAGTGCTATTATAACATTTACTAACTGCACAAAGCTACGTGGACAGACAATGTGTAGAAAGGGGATTTTGGATCTGCCTTAGATCTTGTCTCAGGCACAGTGATGTTGGTGTGAGGTAGTCACACGTGGACTGTTGAAGGAGCAGGTCTGATGGGCTGAGTAGCCTTTCTCATTCCAAGCTTGTGTGCTTATGCATTTTATGTTATATACAACAGACTAGCATTATGATAGAGTAACAAATCTAGTATATGTTATCATACATGTTACATTGCAGCCTATGCATTTCCAGCTTCATGATAATGGCAAAGGAATTTAATTGGTGCATTATTATGTTCTTTACTAATATTGTGCAGTGCAGTTTCAACCCAGAAGTAAAAGAAACAGCCATATTTTTTATCAATCCATTTAATTAATTGAAGTTTCCTAGAACGATTTACACAGCCACTAGCCATTACACTCAGCTAGCATGCTGCTCTTGCACCTGATGCAGTGTCTTGTGAAGTGGATAATCTAATTTAAGTAATCCCATGAGAAGCGGCTCAATTTTAAGGCCTACTTTATTCAATTAAACAATGTCTGAGATGTCAGTGCTGGGCAGCTGGTAGACGGTGAATTATGAACAAATTATTGTGAATTATGTGCAATTTATAGCATATCCGAGCACTCAAAATTTACAGTGTTTCTTTTGCATAATGTATATTTTATTGACTCGATACCAAAACATGGATGAGAAGCCAACTGCTGGGCTTCCCTCATGGCTTAGTTGGCAAAGGCACCAGGTTTAGCTCCAATCCTCAGTTCATACTGAGTTAGCTGATCTCAGCCGGCAGTTTTAGTGCTCCTGAGTTAGGGAGGGGGAAATCAGGCAGTGTTCCCTTCTCTGATCATTATCCGGTGACTCCTGCTTGAAAGTCTACATGTGTGGACATTGGGTGAGGACAGGATTGGATTCAGCGCTATGTCTACAATGGAATCGCCTGCTAACACTCACTGCCTAGGCTCGCACATGACACCCGTTTGGGTGATGTTCTAAAAGCTGAGCCTCGATTTTCCACTCTTGGTGCAGTTTGCACCCAGTTTGGCGAGTGATAGGGTTTCAAACAGAGTCAAACAGAAGTGTATTGTTAGCACATCAATTTCTCAAGATAGCTCACTTGCACAGCTTCAGGTACCGACTGATACACACTAGTGGTGGGAGTCGAAAATTGTGTGCAAGTAAAACTTAACGGCAGAATGGGGGACAGAAATTCTGAAAGCCTTTGGAAAGGATCGGAAGGTATCCCAAACCATTAGCAGTCTTTACCAAGGCTGACCAGGGAAAGGGACTGAGAAGTGGAAGTGAACAATGAAGGACACTTTAGATACAGGCAAGTGACAGAGCAGCCCAGCACCCGACCTCCTGTTTGATGGTTGCTAAAATGGAGATGGTGCATCACAAAGTGCTTGAAAGGAGAGAGTCCCTCTGTGTCATGCCATGCACCGTCCCTACATATGAGTATTACAGCATGCCTGCAAAGAGATGAAACCAAGTTTAAGACCACAGTGACCATTACTGTCTCTGGTTGTGCCTGTCCTACTATGTATGGTAGCTGAAGGTGTCCTTGCGGCAGATGGCACTCCTCTGCAACTGGCTTTCTAATGACTGGGGCCTTGTGAAGATAGTCCCCACAGTGGTTCTCAGGTACATGTATTAGGTTCCTGTAGATATAGTTGATGGCATCTTAGTGGGTGTGGCCAATTAGGATATACTGGCTATTGAGCACCTTGCATTCTCTGGGGTGCTTCTGAGGAAGATTCCATGTCCAACATCGGCTGGGATTTCTAGGTCTGTATGCTTCTATTAAATTGTACAGGAACAACACAAAAGGTTTATCTGACGAATGCCAGTGTCCTCCCACGCACCACCCACCCCCGTTAAAATACTGCCAGCTGGGCCTATTGACCTAATTTTCAAACAAATTCACCAACATTGTTTGGGGCTAGAGGCAGCAGAAAGCACCCAAACGTAAGCATTACACTGAATTCCAAAAGCTGCCTGTCACACTCAATTAGGATTCATGCGCAATGATTGGCATAGTTTGGTCTCACTTCACTTGTTACACAAAGAGATCTGTTTTTTCAAAATCCATCCCGTCCACCAATGCCTTCTGAGTGGTATTTTATCCAGCACACCGCATTTCATGGGCATCTGAACAGAAGTGATGTAAATCTTCAAAACTGTCCTCATGGCAAAGCATTTTCTTTTAAAAATAAAATTGTCCATATTTCTGACCTGCTCTGCTGAATCCTCGCGGGCGTACAGTTCTGTGGGAGCTGACACTGCTCTGGTACCTCGCCCAGTGGCCATTCTTTACGCGTGAAACTTTACTGTGAATATTGACAGTGTCAACAGGTTATTCAGTCATGTGAGGATCATTTAAAGACCAGCCACTCACATTTTCCAGAAGGGATTACTTGGTGATGACCAGGAAAGGGAACTAACTTTGCCCCCATTCTTAGCCTAGCAGCACTGAGGCCATTTGTAACACGCTAACTGCTGCCCGCCTGAAATCAGCAGCTCAGGACTTTAATATAAAATATACATGTGGTATCTTGAGGTGGCCATACATGGAGACAGACACAGGTTAACTCCTTAACATGGTTTAATCAACACTTGCACATAAAAGCTTCTGCCATGAGGCAGCATAAACAAAGAGTACAACCAGTACAGATCAGACTTAACTCAGGAGAGCAATTGCCACAGCACCACCTGGTGGATCATGTTACTCATAACCTCCCAGGTTACTACACTCCTCCCCACTTAAGATTGCCGTATGCAATTCTTAAACAATAACCCTTACTAGGTACTACGTTTTAATTAACCAGTATGCTCTAACCATGGTTAACCCCTGACTAATTTAACAGGTTTGTATAAGTCTTTCTGGTTGCTTGCGAATCCTTTGTGAACGTCTTAATTCCACTTGTGGTGGATTCTCAGATTCATTCGCACTTGAGATTGGAGTAGTCTCTGATGTTGGTTTTACTCTGTCCCGCTGTGGCCTGGCAGTACCAGTGTCCACTGGCACCTTATAAGCCATGCTGGGTCCTGGAACAGCCTCCTCTACGGCCCTTTGTTCCATCTGAGGCAGTTCCCCCTGCTGCCGGCTGAAAAGCTGATCCACATGCCAACAAACCCCTCGACCATCCCCTAGTAACACGGAGTACGACACAGGTCCTGTAATGTCCTGGATTAGTCCTGGTATCCATTTAGGTCCATAACCGAAGTTCTGGGTGTACACAGAGTCCCCTATGGCGAAATGGCGAGCTTTAGTATGTTTGTCATGGTACGCTTTTTGGTTTGTTTGTTTTGTCGCAACCTTGCTTTTGAGATCTGGGTGTATCAGGTCTAACGTGCACCGCAACTTTCTCCCCATCATCAACTCAGCCGGAGAAAGCCCTGTGGTAGCTTGGGGTGTTATACGATAACTAAACAAGGCTCTATTGAGCTTGGTCTCCAGGGTGTCACCTGAGCTCTTCCTCATGAGCTCCTTAAAAGTCTGCACGGCTCGCTCGGCTAACCCATTTGAGGCTGGGTGATATGGAGCCGAGGTGACATGTGTGATTCCATTCCTTACCATGAATTCTTTGCTCCCTTCACTAACAAAACACTGTGCATTGTCGGATACAATCATTTCTGGAATACCATGCGTGCTGAAGCTGTTCCTGAGACAATTCAGTGTGGCATCAGTCGTTGCAGAGCTCACTGGATAAACGTCGATCCACTTTGAGTGAGCGTCAACCAGCACCAAAAACATTTTGCCCATAAAAGGTCCCGCATAGTCTATGTGAATTCTCCTCCAGGGTTTGCTGGGCCACTCCCAGGGATGGAGTGGTGCCCCGGCAGGTGCTTTCCTCTGTTCCTGACATATAGTGCATGACTTTACCTTTGACTCAATTTCAGCATCCAAGTTAGGCCACCACAGGTAGCTCCTAGCCAGTCCTTTCATTCTAGTCATTCCTGGGTGCGATTGATGCAACTGTTCCATCAAAGTAGAGCGTCCCCGCTCTGGGACTATGATGCGTGCTCCCCATAGCACACATCCATCTTGGACACTGAGCTCGTGCTGTCTCTGTCTGTACGGCGTGAACTCCGGTCCCTCACGGTGATCTGGCCAGCCTTTCAACACATACTCACGGACCCTTGACAGAACGGGGTCCTTGGCTGTCCAGCCCTGGATTTGCACTGAAGTCATCAGGGGATTGATCTCCTGATCCAGCATCAGGACGTGCTCCTCAGGGGAAGTACTGCGAGGAGATTTTGAGAGGGGCAGGCGGCTGAGAGCATCCGCATTCCCGTTTTCCTTGCCGGCTCTATACGTGATCACATATTCATAGGCTCTTAGTATTACTGCCCATCTCATTATTCTCTGTGATGCCATTTGAGGCACCGCTTTCATCTCATTCAGTAAGCTAATAAGAGGCTTGTGGTCAGTACTGATTACAAACTTCCTCCCATATATGTACTTATGGAATTTCTTTACTCCAAATATAATGGCCAACCCCTCTTTATCAAGCTGTGAATAGTTCTTTTCTGCAGCTGTGAGCGTGCGTGAAACAAACCCGATGGGCCTTTCCGCTCCATCTGGCATGCGGTGGGCCAACACTGCCTCCACTCCATAGGGTGATGCGTCGCAGGACATTATTAGCTCCTTCTTCTCATCGTAATGCACTAACACCCTGCTGGACTGAAGTAGCTCCTTTGACTGCTGAAATGCTTTCGCTTGCTCTGGCCCCCAATGCCATGGCTCCTCCTTTCTCAGCAGTTTGTGCAGGGGTGCCAGCAGCATTGATAAGTTTGGAAGAAACCGGTTATAATAATTCAGGAGCCCTAGATAGGCTTTCAGTTCAGTCACTGAGGTGGGTGCCGATGCATCCTGCACTGCCCGCATTTTCCCTGGTAATGGATGGAGGCCTGTGGCATCCACTTGATGTCCCAGGAATGTAACTTCCTTCTCCATGAAACTACACTTACTCCGTTTCAGGCATAGCCCCGCCTCTTCCAGCCGCTGTAGCACTTTGTACAGTGTTTTTAAATGATCCTGATCGTTGTTGTGTATGTACCTTTAAGGGAATAACTGGTCTCAGATTGCAGTACCGGCAGTGACCACCCCTGTATAAAAGGCCCTAGCAGGCTTCTGTAGTTTCAGTTTCCAGGTTGTCTCCATTCAGTAAAGACTTGTTATAATCAACTCCTGCAGTCCGTGTCTCAATTATACACGGACATAATACTGGCGACGAGTAAGAAACGAACTTACCTGCAACTTGGCAGCACCTCAGACGACGTTATTGAAGGTCGAAGCCAGAAGAAAAAAAAATAATCCAAAGGAACTCGCGAAACGGGCGTCGACCGTGGGCAACCGCCCTCCAAATCATCGAATTGAAAAGTTGCAGGAGAGACTGTCGAGAGCCAGGCTTGGTTCTCCAGTCTGTGGTTTCCCAGCTAATCGGGCTGGTGGCAGGTAGTGCACTGATCCTTCCTGGGCTGCGGCGGGCTAGAGCTCGATCGGGTGGCTCTGCAACGGGGCCAGGCAGCGAGTCGGGAAGCAAAGAGAGAGAGGGTGGAGCACACAGGGCGTGGCCGGTGCTTCGAAGCCGGGCAGCGTTCGGACCTAAGAAGAGGGAGGGACGTGTCCCAGAGGGTCCGCTCCACGATGGGAACGGTTCTTCAATTAATGGAGCAAATATTGAAGCGCGATAGAAAAATAAAAATACCGCGGAGAGCGGCGTTGGCAGCAGCGATCGGGGAGGCGCGAAGACCATAGGGCGTCGCCATTACAGGATAGTAAAATAAATATAATCGCCAGCAACAGCGTTGGCAGCAGCGGCAGTGGCGGGAAAATGCGGGAGGCGCCATCTTAACTCGGCGGGGAAGAAGGAAAAGCACGGGAGGCGCCATTTTGATCCATCGGGGACGAAGGAAAAGCGCGGGAGGCGCCATCTTAGATTTTCAAGATGCCAAAGACTGGCGATATCACTGCCTTCGATAATGCAATAGATGACTGGACCACGTATGTGGAAAGAGTCGAGGTATATTGCGAGGCAAACGAAATAGCCGATGAAAAAAAGGCATCGGTATTGCTAAATTTAATGGGCGCAAGAACGTACGGCCTATTGCGGGACCTGATTACTCCAGCCAAACTGAAGGCGAAGAGTTTTAACGAAATTGTTGCTATCCTACAGGAACATCTAAATCCTACACCGCTGCTGATAGCAGAAAGATTTAAATTCCACAGGAGAAATCAGCATAAAAATGAGAGCAATGCTGATTACCTTACGGAACTATGCAAGCCATCAAAGCACTGCCAGTTCGGAGCAGGACTGGCAGATACCTTACGGGACAAATTTGTCTGTGGACTCCTGAGTGAAGGAACCCAGAAGAGGTTACTCTCAGAGAAAGAGCTGACGCTAGATAAGGCTTTCAGCGTGGCAGTATCGTATGAAGCAGCAGCAAGGGGAGCTGCGGAAATACAACAAAAGCCACAGGAATACGGCACCCACGAAATGACATGGGGATTTGCAAAATGTTATCGCTGCGGCAGAACAAACCATGACCAGAAGGACTGCTGGTCCAAGGACAAAATATGCAGGCAATGCGGAAATATGGGACACATTGCACGAGTTTGCAGGTCTGGGAAGAAGACCAACGACAACAAAAAGGCTACTAAGGAACCGTACAGGAAAGTACAAAAGATGACGGACAGTAGTTCCGAAGACCAGATGAGCGATAGTGAATCCGGGAACAAGAGACTAAGCTGTCTCAAACTTCACAACGTAATCGCAAAAGAGGATCACCGAACCATTTGGGTCACCCTCACGATAGCAGGGTCCCAAGTCAAAATGGAATTGGATACAGGATCAGCTCTAACCGTCATGAATCGACGAGACTACGAGCGGCTATTCTCACACATACCCTGGAGAGAGACATCCATTGTCTTGAGGACGTATACGGGACAAAAAGTATACCCCAGAGGAAAAATAAGGGTGCCTGTCGAATACAACGGCAAGAAAATACGGAAATTGTATCTCTACATTCTGCAAGATGGTGGACCACCGTTATTGGGACGTGAATGGATCAGAAAGATAAGTTTAGACTGGCACTCCATTCAGGCACCAACGGTGGCTGGTAAGGATGACGACGTCACTCCTGGTCGATTGTCAACAATCTTAGCTGACGCCAAAGAGGTATTTCAACAAGAACTGGGCACTCTTAAAGGCGTAACCGCCTCGATAAAAATAGAGGAGAATGCAATTCCCAAGTTTTTCAAAGCAAGACCGGTACCATATGCAATTCGCCCAGCCGTCGAGGCAGAGCTGGAGAATCTGGAGAATGCAGGCGTGTTATCTAAGGTAGACTGGAGCGAGTGGGCGACACCCATCGTTCCTGTCATGAAGAAAACGTTAAACAATAAGTCTGAGGAGCCAAGGAAGGTTCGCATCTGTGGGGACTTCAAGGTGACAGTGAACCCAGTCCTTCACACAGTACAATATCCTCTTCCAAGGATAGAAGATATCTTCGCCTCACTATCTGGAGGGAAGCATTTTACAAAAATTGACCTAGCACAAGCATATTTGCAGATGGAGTTTGAAGAATCCTCTAGGAAGTATCTCACGATAAACACTCACAAAGGTCTTTACCAGTATAATCGACTGGTATTCGGAGTAGCATCAGCTCCGGCGATATGGCAAAGAGCGATGGAACAAGTCCTGCAAGGGATTCCGGGGACTCAATGTTACTTGGACGACATCCTAGTGACAGGTGAAGATGACAGTGAACACCTTGCCAACCTAGAGCAGATGCTCACTAGACTACGTGAACATGGGCTACGAGCCAATCGCCCCAAGTGCGAGTTTTTTAAGAAACGGATATCGTATTGTGGCCAAGTGATTGATGAAGAGGGGTTGCATAAGTCCCCTGACAAAATTGAAGCGGTAGTTAAGGCTCCAGCGCCTGAAAATGTGTCGCAACTGAGGTCATTCCTCGGATTGGTGAATTACTACCATAAGTTTTTGCCGAATTTGTCCACAATTCTGCATCCACTGAACGCCCTAGTACGAACGGGAGTAGCATGGAAATGGAGCGATCAATGTAAGCGGGCCTTTCAGAAGAGTAAGGACCTAATCACTTCAAGAGAAGTATTGGCTCACTACAACCCATCACTACCGATAAGACTGGCGTGTGATGCGTCTCCCTACGGCATTGGGGCGGTACTGTCACATAAATTCCTTGATGGTTCAGAGAGGCCGATAGCTTTTGCGTTACGCTCGTTAACTTCAGCCGAGCGTAACTACGCCCAGATTGACAGAGAGGCCCTCAGCCTGGTGTGGGGGGTGAAGAAGTTCAATCACTACCTGCACGGTCAGAAATTTACTCTACTAACTGATCATCAACCTCTCGTCTCCATTTTCAACCCTCAGAAGGGCGTACCGATAATGACGGCACAACGGCTACAGAGGTGGTCCCTTTTCCTAGGGGCACACCAATATGACATCGAGTACAAAGGAACTAAACAGCATGGGAATGCTGATGGATAGTCGCGCCTACCGTTGCCGACGGTGGAAGAAGAACTGGCAGTGGATCCAGTGGAGTTATTCCACTCGACTATAGTCGAATGTCTCCCTGTGACAAATGCAAACATAGAAAAGGAAACACGAAATGACCTGACACCCTCCTGGGTCTATGATTTACAGTGAAGGGATGGCCAGCACATGGCGAACCACTGCTGCCAGCATTCTCGCCGAGAAGAGAACAGCTGTCAGTGTGCAGAGGAACCTTGGTGTGTGGATCCAGAGTAGTAATTCCACCCAAATTGAAGGATAGAGTGCTCAATGAGCTTCATGAGGGTCATCTGGGAGGGGTAAAAATGAAGAACTTAGCCAGAGCGTTTGTGTGGTGGCCGGGAATCGATAGAGAAATCGAAGAGATGACGAAGAGCTGTACAGGATGCCAGAAGGTCCAAAACGCCCCACCACAAGCCCCTCTACATCCATGGGAGTGGCCCTCATCTCCATGGCAAAGGGTGCACATTGATTTTGCTGGTCCCTTTATGGACTCGATGTTTTTAATTGCGGTGGATGCACATTCAAAGTGGCCAGAGGTAATAAAAATGTCCTCAACCACCACAGAAAAAACTATCACAGTCTTACGAACCATATTCACCAGGAATGGGCTGCCTGAACAGATTTGCTCTGACAATGGACCACAGTTTGTGTCTGAAGAGTTCCGGAGGTTCTTAAAGAACAATGGTGTTAAGCATTACACATCAGCCCCATATCATCCAGCCACTAATGGATTGGCCGAGAGGTTTGTTCAAACATTCAAGAAGGCTATCAAGGCAATGTGTAATGAAGATATACCCCTACAACACAAGGTGGATAACTTCTTGTTTGCCTACCGGAATGCGACACATGCGGTTACCAACCAAACTCCAGCCATGATGTTCTTCAATCGAAGACTACGATACCGCTTGGATTTGGTTAAGCCAAACGTCAGAAGAGATGTGGAGAACAGGCAGTTTCAGAATATGAATGAAAGGCCGACCAGGAGTTTTAAGATAGGTCAACCAGTTTTGGCCCGGGACTACCGCACAGAGAAATGGCAGCCAGGAACGATCTGTACACGGCAAGGACCTCTAATGTGTACCGTGAACGTTGGAGAGAGCATTGTAAGACGCCATGCTGACCAGATTCTAGAGTCACTGGAAAACGTCAACTCCACACCACGATCTGATACACCCGGCGATGAAACCGAAGTACCAATTGCATCTACCGCAGAATCGGTGATATTGGAAGCAGACGAACCAAACAACGACATTGATCCCGACTCAACCTTGCCAGAAGAACCTGATATCCCAAAGAGGCG
The DNA here is from genome assembly GCF_052327205.1 of Somniosus microcephalus. Lineage (NCBI taxonomy): Eukaryota > Metazoa > Chordata > Chondrichthyes > Squaliformes > Somniosidae > Somniosus > Somniosus microcephalus. The sequence continues at coordinate 411,623,359 of NC_140987.1, read as the reverse complement.
TTATCCAGACAGAATCAGGAAGCCTCCTCAAAGACTGAACTTATAATTGCTTAACTTCAACCAATGTATCTAGCAACCGTAATTGTAATTATAATTAGTTATTATTTAGTTGTTAAATGAATGTTATGTACTGTTTATCTAAAAGGGGAGGAATTGTTGTGTATGTACCTTTATAGGAATAACTGGTCTCAGACTGCAGTACCGGCAGTGACCACCCCTGTATAAAAGGCCCTAGCAGGCTTCTGTAGTTTCAGTTTCCAGGTTGTCTCCATTCTGTAAAGACTTGTTATAATCAACTCCTGCAGTCCGTGTCTCAATTATACACGGACATAATAATCGTCACTTCCTGTTAGCAGAATATCATCTAAGTACATGGCCACCTTTGGAATGCCCTGCAGAATGCCCTCCATAGTCCGTTGGAATATTGCTGGGCTAGAACGGACACCAAATGGTAACCTGGCATACGTGAACAGCCCCTTGTGCGTGTTCACCGTGACAAACTTTTTTGATTCTTCATCTAGCAATATCTGCTGATACGCATGACTCATGTCCAGTTTGCTGAATCTTTCTCCCCCAGCGAGCGATGTTAACATGTCCTCCATTCTCGGAATGGGGTACTGTTCCAGTGATGATACTCTGTTCACTGTTAACTTATAGTCACCACACACCCTTACGTTACCATCGGGCTTCAATACCGGGACTATAGGTACCGCCCAGTCTGAAAATTTCACTGGTTCTATTACTTTGTCCTTTAACAGGCGATCTAGTTCCGCCTCAACCTTGGTTTTCATTGCAAAAGGTACCGACCTTGTTTTAAAGAAACGAGGTGTGGCATCACTGGCTACATGAATCTTGGCTGTGGCTCCCCTTAAGGTGCCCAGTTCGTCCTTGAACACTAACTCATGCTTCATCAGCACTTCTTGCAGTGTCTCTGTACTGTCCTCCATTTTATTCATTGCCTGCCAGTCCACACTCAACTCACTGATCCACCCTCGCCCTAACAGGTTTGGCCCTGACCCTGCTACCACTACCACCGTAAGCTCTTTGGTGACTCCTTTGTGTTCCACTTGTACTTTGGCTGCCCCCAAAATGTCCACCTTCTGTCCTGTGTAGGTTTTGAGACTAATGGGGCATGTACCTAGCTCTGGTACTTTTGCTTCCCCCCATAGCTTGGCGTACTCAGTCTGCGACATTATGGTTACACTACATCCAGTGTCAATCTCAAACTTTACTTGACCTCCGTTCACTATCAAATACTGAGTGAGAGGGGGTACGTTGGGCCTTGAAGTGTCTATACTGTATATAGTGAAAACCTCCTCACTGGACTCACTAGACTCTTCCTCTTGTATGTAATTTGCCCGCTTTGTGTACTTCTCCCTCCCCCCTTTAGCATGCTTTGCCCCTTTAGCATTGCTTCAATCACTCACTGCCCTTTTACAGACTTTCTTTAACTGCCCTATTTTTCCACAATTGTGGCACTTTGTCTTTGCAAACCTGCAGTCCTTTGCATAATGGCTCGTCCCGCCACATCGGTAGCAATCCCCAACCCCAACTGGTGGACTTTTCGCGCCAGCTTCCATCTTGAAAACAGCTCCTCCCACTGGTTTACTCCATTTCTCCTTGCTCATACTGTTTAAGTCCTTAATGTTCTTGTTAGCCATCTCCATGGCTTGTGCTTTTTTAAGTGCCGTCTCAAACGTTAATCCTTCTTCTGACAGCAACCTTTGCTGTATACTGTCGTCGTTAACTCCACATACTAGTCTGTCCCTTACATGACTGTGAGCGCATTTCCAAAATTGCAGTCCTGTGCGAGCTTCCGAAGCTCCTCCACATACTCAGTAATGCTTTCTTCCGGCCTCCTAATCCTCGAATTGAATTTCCATCTCTGTACTATTTCACTAGGTTTCGGATTGAAATGATTCTTTAGTAGACTCACCAACTCGTCAAAAGATTTTTCTCCTGGCCACTCCGGGCTCAGCAGATTCCTCATCCGTGTATAGGTTTGCGCTCCCACACAACTCAGTAAAATGGCCCTTTTCTTTTCAGCACTGTCCACCTCGTTTGCCATAAAGAAATGGCCCAGTATTTCACAATACTCCTCCCAAGACTGCGACTTGCTGTCAAAAGGTGCCACGGAGCCTACCGTTCCTGCCATCCTTGGAGTCCGGTCACTTCAGCCAAAAAATCAAACTCCGTTTCGACTCCCACGGCCTAGCCTCGTGCTTTTCCGACTAGTTTGCTAACCAACCCGAGCAGCTCTTCCGAATACTCCAAAACTCTTCCGTCCTTTATTCTCGTCGCCATATGTGGTATCTTGAGGTGGCCATAGATGGAGACAGACACAGGTTAACTCCTTAACTTGGTTTAATCAACACTTGCCCATAAAAGCTTCTGCCATGAGGCAGCAAAAACAAAGAGTACAACTAGTACAGATCAGACTTAACTCAGGAGAGCAATTGCCACAGCACCACCTGGTGGATCAGGTTACTCATAACCTCCCAGGTTACTACAATACACATGAGCATGATCACAGCACTCCCAGAATCATAGAGATATCTGAAATGATGAACAAGGTTAGTATAGAAGCATTCCTTATTTAAACATCATATCCTGGTCAAAAGCATCAATGGTACTTTAGCCAATATTAAGGTTTTTTTAAATCATAAGAACATAAGAAATAGGAGCAGGAGTAGGCCAATTGGCCCCTCGAGCCTGCTCCGCCATTCAATAAGATCATGGCTGATCTGATCCTAACCGCCAATCCACTATGACAGGACTATTTCCTGAATCTAACAGAATTAGACACACGAAACAGGAGCAGGATCAGGCTACACGCCCCCTGGGCCCGCTCTGCTACCCACAGGGCCATGACCGATCCGAACCTAGACTCATGTCCAAATTCCTGCCCGCTCCCCGTAACCCTTAATTCCCTTTTCTTCTAGGAAACTCTCTATTTCTGTTTTAAATTTATGTAATGATGTATCTTCGACAGCTTTTTGGGGCAGCATATTCCATGGACCTACCACCCTCTGAGTGAAGTAGTTCCTCCTCATCTCAGTTTTGAAAGAGCAGCCCCTTATTCTAAGACTATGCCCCCTAGTTCTAGTTTCACCCATCATCTGGAACATCCTCCCTGCATCCACCCGATCCAACCCCTTCACAATCTTATATGTTTCAATAAGATCGCCTCTCATTCTTCTGAACTCCAATGAGTAGAGTCCCAATCTACTCAACCTCTCCTCATATGTCCATCCCCTCATCCCCGAGATTAACCGAGTGAACCTTCTTTGTACTGACTCGAGAGCAAGTATGTCTTTTCTTAAGTATGGACACCAAAACTGTATGCAGTATTCCAGGTGCGGTCTCACCAATACCTTGTACAACTGAAGCAATACCTCCCTATTTTTATATTCTATCCCCCTAGCAATGAAAGCCAACATTCCATTGGCCTTCTTAATCACTTGCAGCACCTGCATACTAACCTTTGGAGTTTTGTGCACCAGGACCCCCAGATCCCTTTGTACTTCAGTACTTTCTAGTTTCTTCCCATTAAGATAATAACTTGCTCTACGATTTTTCCTGCCAAAGTGCATAACCTCACACTTTCCAGTATTGTATTCCATCTGCCAAATCTCTGCCCACTTACTTAGCCTGTCTATGTCCCCTTGCAGGTTTTTTATGTCCTCCTCACTCACTACTTTCCCTCCCATCTTAGTATCATCTGCTATACTTTGATATGTTACACTCGGTCCCCTCCTCCAAATCGTTAATATAGATTGTAAAGAGTTGGGGACCCAGCACTGACCCCTGCGGAACACCACTGGTTACTGATTGCCAGTCTGAGAATGAACCATTTATCCCAACTCTCTGCCTTCTGTTAGATAGCCAATCCTCTATCCATGCCAGAATATTACCCCCAATCCTGTGATTTTTTATCTTAAGCAATAATCTTTTGTGTGGCACCTTGTCAAATGCCTTTTGGAAGTCTAAATACACTACGTCCACTGGTTCACCTTTATCCACCCTATATGTTACTTCCTCAAAGAACTCCAGCAAATTTGTCAAACATGACTTCCCCTTCATAAAACCATGCTGACTTTGTCTTATTAAATTATGATTATCCAAATGTCCTGTTACTGTCTCCTTAATAATGGACTCCAAAATTTTACCTACCACAGATGTTAGGCTAACCGGTCTATAGTTTCCAGCCTTCTGTCTACTGCCCTTTTTAAGTAAGGGTGTTACATTAGTAGCGTTCCAGTCTGCCGGGACCTTTGCTGAGTCCAGGGAGTTTTGGAAGATTGTTACCAATGCATCCACAATCCCTACCGCCACTTCCCTCAAGACCCTAGGATGTAAGCCATCAGGTCCAGGTGATTTATCCGCCTTGAGTCCCATTATTTTACCGAGTACCACTTCCTTAGTGATTTTGATCGTGTTTATCTCCTCCCCCCCTATAGCCCCCTGCTTGTCCAGTGTTGGGATATTCTTGGTGTCCTCTACTGTAAAGACTGATACAAAATATTCATTCAGTGTTTTTGCCATCTCCATATTTCCCACCATTAATTTCCCAGTCTCATCCTCTAAGGGACCAACATTTACTTTAGCCACCCTTTTTCTTTTTATATAACTATAAAAACTCTTACTATCTGTTTTTATATTTTTTGCTAATTTACTTTCATAATCTATCTTCCCTTTCTTAATCAATCTTTTTGTTATTTTTTGCTGTCTTTTAAAGTTTTCCCAATCCTCTATCCTCCCACTAGATTTGGCTACCTTATATGCCCTTGTTTTTAGTTGAATACTATCCTTAATTTCTTTAATTAGCCACGGATGGCTGTCTTTTCTTTTACACCCTTTTTTTCTCAGTGGAATATACTTTTTTTGGAAGTTGTAAAATAACTCCTTAAATGTACACCACTGATCATGTATCGTCTTACCCTTTAATCTATTTTCCCAATCCACTTTACTCAATTCCGCTCTCATACCTTCATAGTCTCCTTTATTCAAGCTTAGCACGCTTGTTTGAGATACAACCTCCTCACCCTCTAATTGAATATGGAATTCAACCATGTTATGGTCACTCATTCCAAGGGGATCCTTTACTAGGACATTTTTAATTAATCCTGTCTCGTTACACAGGACCAGATCTAAGGTTGCTTGCCCCCTGGTCGGTTCAGTTACATACTGCTCAAGAAACCCATCCCTAATACACTCAATGAACTCATCCTCAAGGCAGCCCTGCCCAATTTGATTTGTCCAATTAATATGATAGTTAAAATCCCCCATAATTACAGATGTTCCCTTATTACAAGCCTCAACTATTTCCTGATTGATACTCCGTCCAACAGAGTTGCGACTGTTTGGAGGCCTATAGACTACGCCCACTAGTGTTTCTTTCCCCTTATTATTCCTTATCTCCACCCAAACTGTTTCATTATCCTGATCTTTTGACCCAATATCATTTCTCTGTATTACAGTGATTCCTTCCTTTATTAACATAGCCACCCCACCTCCCCTTCCTTCCTGCCTGTCCTTCCTGATTGTTAAATAACCTGGTATGTTTAATTCCCAGGCATTGTCACCCTGCAGCCATGTTTCTGTAATGGCCACAAGATCATACCCATATGTAGCTATTTGTGCCATTAACTCGTCTAATTTGTTACGAATGCTACGTGCATTCAGATAGAGAACTTTCAAATGTGTTTTGTGACACTTAGTTCCTGCTTTTGCCCTTTTTATTACTTTACCTTTTACTCCATACCTTCTTTTTTGAATTAATATCATTCCAATTGTTCACAACTAAAAGTTTGACTTTCCAAATATTGTATGAGCTTATCAAGATAAGTAGACAGTGGTGAAATGTTTTTGATTGGTTTAAATTTCCCAGAAAGGCATGACAAATTTAAATGATGATAAGCATTATATATTACTAGTGAATGTCCTGTTGCTCACATGCGGTCTGTGACATATATTAAGGAGTGGAGCAGTCAAGTAGAGAATAGAGCATAGGGAGAAGAGCAAAGCAGCCAGGTGGGGAATGCAACATGCTTCTTTGGTATAACGCAGGTGACTGAGTGCGATCTGGTGTGGGGATGTAGCAGACGGTCCTGACGGACTGTGTCCAGGCTGGAGTTAGCATCCACCAGTACCAAATGAATCAACAGTTTGAGTTTGAAGTCAATACTTTTGAGCTCCCAAGATAAAAATTCTTAAGTCATGCGAAGCCATAATACCACACATAAAGCAACGTTTCAGAGAATGGAGACGAGGAAGTGCGTAGATAGAACCCTGTCAATTATAGAAACCTTGAAGATCTCAGGGGCATGTGTGATGATGAGATTGAGGGGGAATAGCTATGTATATGGGTGAAGAATTGAATATGAAGGGTGAGAGTGAAGGAAGCAAATAAAGCAAGGAAGCAGAGGTTGGGGAATGTGAGTTCAGATGGAGGAAAGAGATTTCAGTCAGAAAAGCGCCTGGGAGTATAGAGGAGGATAGATCAAGAAAAGAAAAGGATAGACTTGCATTTTACGATCTTAGGACATCCCAAAGCGCTTTATAGCCAATTAAGTAGCTTTGAAATGTAGTTACTGTTGTAATGAGGATCTTGAAGGAAAGATTGGAAGAGTGGTAGATGGTAAAAGTGTTGAATTATGTTGGACTAAGATTCCGCAGGCTTCGGTGTTTTCTGGAACCACCTCCAATTGGCCATTCTTCATGTGTGAGCCAGTCATATCTGATCCTTTTCTCACTTTACATCCATGCTTCCCAACAGAGGTCAGTGAATAGCAATCAAGATCAAGAATTCTGACTGGTCTTCCCTCTCTAGCCTGCCTGATGCCCTGGCTGATATCAACTGATTTAACACAGATGCAAATTGAACCTGGCATTTTCTGGTTTGTATGGCTCAGTACTGTACAGGTCAGAGTATTTACCAGTGATTAGTTCTAAATCGCATTAGGCTTTTGACCTCTAAACTGATTCATGCCTGTGTAAAATTTACTTCTGAGCAAATATTGGTAGAATCATTTATGGTATTATAAAGATTGAGGCAAAAGGAGATAAAAGTGAGGAATCCCTGAACCATGCCCGACTAACAGTTGCAACTCTGTTGGTCGGAGTATAAATCAGGAAATAGTTGGGGCTTGTAATAAGGGAACAGCTATAATCATGGGGGATTTTAACTTTCATATTGACTGGACTAATCAAATTGGGCATGGCAGCCTTGAGGAAGAGTTCATAGAGTGTATTAGGGATGGGTTCCTTGAGCAGTATGTAACTGAACCAACCAGGGGGCAGGCAATCTTAGATCTGGTCCTGTGTAATGAGACAGGATTAATAAAAAATGTCCTAGTAAAGGATCCCCTTGGAATGAGTGACCATAATATGGTTGAATTCCAAATTCAGTTTGAGGATGAGAGAGTTGGATCTCAAACCAGCGTACTGAGCTTAAATAAAGGAGACTATGAAGGTATGAGAGTAGAATTGACTAAAGTGGACTGGGAAAACAGATTAAAGTGTAAGACGGTACAAGAGCAGTGGTCTACATTCAAGGAGATATTTCACATCTTTCAAGATAAATATATTCCACTGAGGAAAAAGGGGAATAAAAGAAAAGACAGCCATCCATGGCTTAGTAAAGTAATAAAGGATAGTATCCGACTGAAAACAAGGGCATATAAAGTAGCCAAATCTAGTGGGAGGATAGAAGATTGGGAAGCATTTAAAAGCCATCAAACAATAACTAAAAGATTAATTAAGAAAGGGAAGATAGATTATGAAAGTAAACTAGCAAAAAATATAAAAACAGATAGCAAGATTTTCTACAGCTATATAAAAAGAAAAAGGGTGGCTAAAGTGAACGTTGGTCCCTTAGAGGATGGGACCGGGAAACTAGTGGTGGGGAACATGGAGATGGCAAAGACGCTGAACAAATATTTTGTATCAGTCTTTACAGTAGAGGACACTAAAAATATCCCAACACTGGACAAACAGGGGGCAATGAGGGGGGAGGAGCTAAACACAATTAAAATCACTAAGGAGATGGTACTCAGTAAAATAATGGGACTTAAGGCGGATAAATCCCCCAGACCTGATGGCCTACATCCTAGGGTCTTGAGAGAAGTGGTGGTAGGGATTGTGGATGCATTGGTGATTATTTTCCAGAACTCCCTGGACTCAGGAAAGGTCCCGGCAGATTGGAAAACTGCTAATGTAACACACTTATTTAAGAAGGGAAGTAGACAAAAAGCTGGAAACTATAGACCAGTTAGCCTAACATCTGTAGTTGGCAAAATGTTGGAGTCCATTATTAAGGAAACAGTAATAGAGCATTTGGATAAACATAATTTAATAGGACAGAATCAGCATGGTTTTATGAAGGGAAAGTCATGTTTGACAAATTTGCTCGAATTCTTTGAGGATGTAACATACAGGGTGGATAAAGGGGAACCAGTGGATGTAGTGTATTTGGACTTCCAAAAGGCATTTGACAAGGTTCCACACAAAAGATTACTGATCAAGATAAGAAATCACGGGATTGGGGGTAATATACTGGCATGGGTGGAAGATTGGCTATCTAACAGAAAACAAAGAGTTGGGATAAATGGTTCATTCTCGGGCTGGCAATCAGTAACTAGTGGTGTTCCACAGGGGTCAGTGCTGGGACCCCAACTCTTTACAATCTATATTAACGATTTGGAGGAAGGGACCGAGTGCAACATATCCAAGTTTGCCGACGATACAAAGATGGGAGGGAAAGCAGTGAGTGAGGAGGACATTAAAAACCTGCAAAAGGACATAGACAGGCTAAGTGAGTGGGCAGAGATTTGGCAGATGCAGTATAATGTTGGAAAGTGTGATGTTATGCACTTTGGCAGAAAAAATCAAAGAGCAAGTTATTATCTAAATGGAGAGAAACTGCAAAGTGCTACAGTACAAAGGGATCTGGGGGTCCTGGTGTATGAAACACAAAAAGTTAGTATGCAGGTGCAGCAGGTGATCAGGAAGGCCAATGGAATCTTGGCTGTTATTGCAAGGGGGATGGAGTATAAAAACAGGGAAGTCTTGCTGCAGTTATACAGGGTATTGGTGAGGCCACACCTGGAATACTGCGTGCAGTTTTGGTTTCCATATTTAAGAAAAGATATACTTGCTCTCGAGGCGGTTCAGAGAAGGTTCACTCGGTTGATTCCGGAGATGAGGGGGTTGATGTATGAGGAAAGGTTGAGTAGGTTGGGACTCTACTCATTGGAGTTCAGAAGAATGAGAGGCGATCTTATCGAAACATATAAGATTGTGAGGGGGCTTGATCGGGTGGATGCGGTGAGGATGTTTCCACTGATGGGTGAGACTAGAACTAGGGGGCCTAATCTAAGAATAAGGGGCTGCCCTTTCAAAACTGCAACATTAAATAACTTTAAAATGGAGATAGACAGTTTCCTAGCAGATAAGGGAATTAGGGGTTACGGGGAGAGGGCAGGGAAGTGGACGTGAGTCTAGATTTGGATCAGCCATGATCCTATTGAATGGCGGAGCAGGCCTGAGGGGCCGTATGGCCTAGTCCTGCTCCTACTTCTTATGTTCTTATGTTCTTATATGATGGTTCAGTAGCTCGGGTCTCAGGATCATCTGTCTCCCAAGCAGAGAGTCAGGAGACCAAGCACCCAGGGTACCCGTCACTCAGGTCTGCCTGAGGTAGCACTTGTATGACACTAAGTCATACAGATCAGAAGGTTGGGGATTTGGTCCCCAGTTTGTGCTGAGTTAGCTGATCTCAGCTCGGGTAGTGATTGAGATGTTACAATTGGCCTGATAGGACTGGGAAGAGCTGAGCGACAGATAACTTGGTACTTGATCTCCTGACCCTGTGACCCACCAGAACAGGCAAACATCTCATCCATAGGGCAGCACCTCCAACTGCATAGCATTCTCTCAGTACTACATTGAGGATGAGGATGAGTTCATTGAGTGTATTAGGGATGGGTTTCTTGAGCAGTATGTAACTGAACCGACCAGGGGGCAGGCAACCTTAGATCTGGTCCTGTGTAACGAGACAGGATTAATTAAAAATGTCCTAGTAAAGGATCCCCTTGGAATGAGTGACCATAACATGGTTGAATTCCATATTCAATTAGAGGGTGAGAAGGTTGGATCTCAAACAAGCGTGCTAAGCTTGAATAAAGGAGACTATGAAGGTATGAGAGCGGAATTGAGTAGAGTGGATTGGGAAAATAGATTAAAGGGTAAGACGATACATGATCAGTGATGTACATTTAAGGAGTTATTTTACAACTTCCAAAAAATATATATTCCACTGAGAAGAAAAGGGTGTAAAAGAAAAGACAGCCATCCGTGGCTAATTAAAGAAATTAAGGATAGTATTCAACTAAAAACAAGGGCATATAAGGTAGCCAAATCTAGTGGGAGGATAGAGGATTGGGAAAACTTTAAAAGACAGCAAAAAATAACAAAAAGATTGATTAAGAAAGGGAAGATAGATTATGAAAGTAAATTAGCAAAAAATATAAAAACAGATAGTAAGAGTTTTTATAGTTATATAAAAAGAAAAAGGGTGACTAAAGTAAATGTTGGTCCCTTAGAGGATGAGACCGGGAAATTAATGGTGGGAAATATGGAGATGGCAAAAACACTGAATGAATATTTTACATCAGTCTTTACAGTAGAAGACACTAAGAATATCCCAACACTGGACAAACAGGGGGCTAAAGGGGGGGAGGAGCTAAACACGATCAAAATCACTAAGGAAGTGGTACTCGGTAAAATAATGGGACTCAAGGCGGATAAATCACCTGGACCTGATGGCTTACATCCTAGGGTCTTGAGGGAAGTGGCGGTAGAGATTGTGGATGCATTGGTAATAATTTTCCAAAACTCCCCGGACTCGGCAATGGTCCCGGCAGACTGGAAAACTGCTAATGTAACACCCTTATTTAAAAAGGGCAGTAGACAGAAGGCTGGAAACTATAGTCCGGTTAGCCTAACATCTGTGGTAGGTAAAATTTTGGAGTCCATTATTAAGGAGACAGTAACAGGACATTTGGATAATCATAATTTAATAAGACAAAGTCAGCATGGTTTTATGAAGGGGAAGTCATGTTTGACAAATTTGCTGGGGTTCTTTGAGGAAGTAACATATAGGGTGGATAAAGGGGAACCAGTGGACGTAGTGTATTTAAACTTCCAAAAGGCATTTGACAAGGTGCCACACAAAAGATTATTGCTTAAGATAAAAAATCACGGGATTGGGGGTAATATTCTGGCATGGATAGAGGATTGGCTATCTAACAGAAGGCAGAGAGTTGGGATAAATGGTTCATTCTCAGACTGGCAATCAGTAACTAGTGGTGTTCCGCAGGGGTCAGTGCTGGGTCCCCAACTCTTTACAATCTATATTAACGATTTGGAGGAGGGGACCGAGTGTAACATATCAAAGTTTGCAGATGATACTAAGATGGGGGGAAAGTAGTGAGTGAGGAGGACATAATAAACCTTCAAGGGGACATAGACAGGCTAAGTAAGTGGGCAGAGATTTGGCAGATGGAATACAATACTGGAAAGTGTGAGGTTATGCACTTTGGCAGGAAAAATCGTAGAGCAAGTTATTATCTTAATGGCAAGAAACTGGAAAGTACTGAAGTACAAAGGGATCTGGGGGTCCTGGTGCACGAAACTCAAAAGGTTAGTATGCAGGTGCAGCAAGTGATTAAGAAGGCCAATGGAATGTTGGCTTTCATTGCTAGGGGGATAGAATATAAAAATAGGGAGGTATTGCTTCAGTTGTACAAGGTATTGGTGAGACCGCACCTGGAATACTGCGTACAGTTTTGGTGTCCATACTTAAGAAAGGACATACTTGCTCTCGAGTCAGTACAAAGAAGGTTCACTCGGTTAATCTCGGGGATGAGGGGATGGACATATGAGGAGAGGTTGAGTAGATTGGGACTCTACTCATTGGAGTTCAGAAGAATGAGAGGCGATCTTATTGAAACATATAAGATTGTGAAGGGGTTGGATCGGGTGGATGCAGGGAAGATGTTCCCGATGATGGGTGAAACTAGAACTAGGGGGCATAGTCTTAGAATAAGGGGCTGCTCTTTCAAAACTGAGATGAGGAAGAACTACTTCACTCAGAGGGTGGTCGGTCCATGGAATATGCTGCCCCAAAAAACTGTAGAAGCTACATCATTACATAAATTTAAAACAGAAATAGACAGTTTCCTAGAAGTAAAGGGAATTAAGGGTTACGGGGAGCGGGCAGGAATTTGGACATGAGTCTAGGTTCAGATCGGTCATGGCCCTGTGGGTAGCGGACCGGGCCCAGGGGCCGTGTAGCCTGATCCTGCTCCTATTTCGTGTGTCTAATTCTGTTAGATTCAGGAGATGGTTCTGTGATAGTGGATTGGCGGTTAGGATCAGATCAGCCATGATCTTATTGAATGGCGGAGCAGGCTCGAGGGGCCAATTGGCCTACTCCTGCTCCTATTTCTTATGTTCTTATGTAGTGTCAGCCTAGATTATAGTGGAGCCTTAGCCCACAATCTTTTGGCTTAGAGGCAAGAGTATTACAACAGTCACTATACTTCAAAAGTACTTCATTGGCGGTGTCTTGTTTTGCACGCTTTGTACAAAAATAATAAAGTTTGCAGGACAACGGAGTATTACAGTTTAACTCTTTTATTAAACATTAGGTCTGATGATCTTACTCATGGCAGCACCCATGGGGAAAGCATGGCATTAGGACCCCTAGCCTGGGTCTTCCAATACAATAGTAGTCCTTACAGATGCCTGCAGGCCAATGACAACTCAGCATGTGATCACATGTGAATATAATAGGTATTCCTTACAGGTGCCTGCGGGCCAATGATAATTCAATATGCAAATGTTACAGGCTGTAAAGCGCTTTGAGACGTCCGATGGTCATGAAAGGCGCTATATAAATGAAAGTCTCTCTTTTTTAACAGAGTCAACGGAGTCAAGTGAACACCTAACAGAAAACCATAAATTCTTAAGCACAGTAATTTGTAGAATATTCATAATTAAATTACATGTGCACTTTTTCCAAATCTGTCTGTTGTCTTTCCTTGTTAAAAGTACTTGGAATATCTCATATTGGCCCAGAAATTCGGGTCCCAACGCGTGAGTACGGACGGAGTACTCACGCGTGGACCCGATGGAAGTGCCGGAATCGTGCATGCACTACGCATGCGCGGGAAACCGGCATTTCCGATCCTCTGAACCAAGGGGTTCCGAGGTCGAACACGTGCGCGCAGGAGTCTGCGCGTGTGCGTTGAACTTCCTTTTTTTTCCCCAGGTTTGCCCGTGCGTAAAGGCCTCCACTTTTTACACTTGAAAAAAGCAGACGTAAGGACATCATTTTAAAAGGTAAGTGGTCTAATAATTAGAATTAGAATTTTTTTTCCACAGCTTTATTATTTTTAAAGACTTTACAGTAAGGTAAGTGTATTTTTAGCCCTGATTTTTTATAAAATTATTTTTTTCAAAAATGTAATATATTGGCCTAGAAATTGAGTAGCCTTAGCGCCGCATTTGAGGCGCTAGAGGGCCTAGCGCCGGAGTTATGGCCAGTTGGGAAATTGAGTGGGGCCCTTCCGTCGGCATTAAGCCGGTAGCGCTGCGCCGGCACCGATGACGTCATCGGTGTGCGCAGCGTCCCGGTTGCCATGCCGACGGGCCCCAGCGCCGAAATTCAGTTGCGGCCGCCTCGCCCGTGGCAGCCGCAACTAAGACTCTGGCAACCGAGTCTTCCCCGAGTTAGCGCCGGCGCATTAAGGTCGCGCGGCGGCCGGCCGCTTTCCCGTCGGCTGCCTGCCCGCACCTCCCTCCCCGGACTCCTCCACCACCCCCCCCCCGCGGAACAGATGCGTCTGGCCTGCAAGCCCGGCACTTGTCCGAGGTGCCGGGCTCATTTTTTCAATATTTGAACGGACAGCGGGCGGGTGCAGGCAGCTCCTCCTTAACTGAAGGAGGAGGCCTGCACTTCCCCAGCCTGCCGCACCGCATCGGGTGCCGCAGCGCCGGATTAGCGCCGCAATTCGGCACTCAGCGCCCATTGGGAGGCGCTCACGCCCGCCAGTAGCGCCGGCAGCCGTCTGGGCGCGGCGCTACTGAATTTTTGGCGCGCGCAAGGGAATTAGCGCCGGCGCTAAATTTCCGGCGCTAAAGCCCTGGCGCGGCGTCAACTCAATTTCTAGGCCATTGTTTAAAACAGTTATTTAAAGTTATTTATAGTTCATTTACATAGTGTGATGTTTTTTTAAATTTTATTTCAAGTTTAAGTACTGTTTTGGGCGCCCGGAGTTTTCATGAGTTTGACAGTTCTTACTGTCAAACTCATGAATGAACTTTTGCATCCTCCAATTGGTTGTCCAGTGCTCACGTGATCCCAGCCGACGCATCGCACTAAGTACGCCGCTGGGTCACGCAAGCACAGCGCCGGGAGCTGAACCGGGCCACAGACAGGAAATCCACGCAGGCCCAGGCTTCAACTGTCGGCGCGCTAGGCAAGTGTAGGTCGGGGGCTTGCACCCGCGGGAAGCCCCCGACACGAATTTCTGGGCCAAATATCTTGGAGTAAAAGAACCAAATGGTCTATATTGCAGTTTTACTAAACACTGAAGTGATGCTAATACTCCACCAGAGGGCAGTAGACAACAACATCCTGGCTGTCAATGAACATTCTGCTTCTTAGCTAATCCTCAGGCAGACCTCAATGTACTAAAAACATATACATGTCAACCTAGAAAACTGGCAAAACTGACCAACAACTTCATAAAATCTCACAATTTAAAAACAGTCCTGACTTGTGTTGCCTGACCTGCTGAGTTTTTCCAGCATTTTCTGTTGTTATTTGTGAAAACACGAGTTTTGTAACTTAAGGCGTTGCATATGCAATATTTTTTCACTTGTATTGCAGGAAAAAGATAAGAATATAAGTTTATGAAAGACTGAAAGGAAAATACAAATGTTGAAAGCACAAAATTGGAGGGACACTTCTAGGGGGGACCAGGGGCCTGCTCTCCTGGGAATCCTAAGCCAAAAATGGTTCAGGCCTCCGAACAGCGACTTTGGGCAAGCAGAGCTCCGCCCACTCGCCGCCCACTCTAGGCAGATACCGAAGATTGGCTCCCAAGTCTCTTGGTCATGCTGAATGTGGTTCACTTCATCTCTTCAAGATTATGTAGGGGATTGCCAAAACAAATCCAGACAAATTGCTCACTGAGGCGAAGCGCTCAATAACAGGTGACACAGAGGTTAAAAATTGGAAAGTTAGGAGGAAGTAAAATTAAATCAGGTGGAGCTTTTCCAGTCAATGGGTTGTGGTAAAAGTTACCAGGGAAGACCACTGAAGTTGTTAGTATAAATAGGTTCAAAAGACAATTAGATTTGTTTCTAGAGGGAGAGGGAATTGAGGACTATGGTGAGAAGATGGATGGATGGGATAGATTTATGAAAAAGGGTCAGGCTTGTTGGACCTAAAGGTCTTTTCCTATAAAGTATTCTTGAAACTTCTTAGCCTGCAAATCACCACGAGTGCCATTATCATACGAACATTTAATAAGATGTCAACCCATCTCTGTTAAATAGTTGCACAACAAAATAGTGGAGGGAGGAATTTTGATAAAGTTAAGCTTGCTTGCAGTCATTTCCAAGCTCGTACGTTCTTCTCCAAACCTCCAGCTAGTCAGCTTGTTGACAAAAATACAAAGGTGAAAAGAATTAAGAATATTATGTAAGTAGACAAGGAAGCAAAAGCCATTTTTATTATTTTCAGTCCGTTTTATCAAATCAGTTCCAACCATCTAGAAATGCAGGCTTTGCTACAAACACTGCCTGATTCCAGCCCTCAGCAATGATAATGTGCACCTGAAGTAAACATAAAATGAATGCTCTGAGACGTGGTGACTCTGCTCATGTTCATCATAGGAATGAAACAAAATCCTTTCAGCGGCACTAATGCTATTTTGTTTGGCACAATGACTGCAGCCTGGAACAAAGGCAGAGGCCTGCTATGTAAATGGAGACCCAGGCAGTCACTGATCAGGACAGGCCATTAAAAGTTGTTTCTCAGGTCAATATGTAAGAGTCAAACTGTTCTATAACTAGAAGCAGTGTGTGCGTTCTTGGAATAATTCTGATCCAGTGATTTTCACAGCACAATAGGTGGTGTAAGACATCCTGAGAGTAATCATTTAGTAATGAAGTTCCTGAGGCTTGTTTTGATTAATGCGGAGTCTCCAGTTAGGGAAAGTATGTGGCGCAGTGCAAAATATTTGCAACAACATGGGAATTTCTACTGTTACTGCATGTAGTGAGACTTGTTGCCCAAGTACCACAATTTTGCATTAAAAGTCCCAGAATCAGTGAAAATGCTGATTTGTAACTGGACCTGAGTGAAAACAAATCACTTGCCATGTCTATACTGAGTGACTGAACAAACTTGAAGCTGGAAACACAGTAAAGTACAATCATAAAACTATTTCCCCCCCCCCCCAATTTTCTCCCCTTCTCTCCCAAAGATACTGGCCCCAAATTTCCACAGAGCCTGGGATGGAGTTGGCTCGTCGAGAACAAGGGGGAGTGGGACCCAGTAATACCGGATCTCCACCACGAAGATATTTACAATGGGATTCCCTTTGGGGCAGGGGCAAGCAGCAGGTGTGTTCAGCCCCTTGCAGCCTGACATGGAGGCAGGACTGGTGGGAGGGTATCATCCACCAACATTCTCCTGAGCCCTGAACCAGATACCGGCATTCAGTACATTGGTGCAGTGGAATATTGGCCTGGAACATTCCAAGATCAAACTATTACGCACTGTGAAATTAGCCCTCTTATAAAGGGACTGGTTTCAAAACTGCACTGCTGTTTGAAGCCAGACCTACTAGCTCCATCCTCGAGCCACTGGAAAGTCCCACATTCTGCTGCTTCCCTCCTACTCCTAACGGGCACTCGGGGTGTGCCAATACTGGTGCAGGCACCCACCTACTGACCACAGGAACTCTGTCAGACGAAGGTATCTCAATCACCAGCAGGGCATGGTTCATTGTAGTTACGGCCTCAGCGGTAAGTGTCAGCAGACTATACAACCGCAGGGGTCATCACAGCCCAGCCAATCCTGTCCTTGCTTGACATCCACGCGCATACATTTTAAGCTGGACTCACTGGATAGTGAACAAGAATAGGAACCCTGGCTGATTGTTTTTTCTGCCACACCCACGGTCATTGAAGCCAACTGCTGCCCCAACTGAGATCAGTTCACTCAGCACAGATCAGGAACCAAACCTTCTGGAACCTTCTGGTCTATATGGCTCAGCACTACACTGGTGTATCCAGGTCCCAGTGGAGTTTGAGCCATTCCAGCAGACTCCTGCTGAAGTTATGACACAAGTCCATCAAATGGCTTAGGAATTTCAGCCCTACTGTATAGGTTTCCTAACGTAGCTTTAATTCCCTTATTTCCAGCATTCTATTAATATTAGAAGAGTTATGCCTTAGCTTGGCGAGGATGCGTTCAGCTATCCTTCTGATGGACCATTAAACCTAGATCCCCATCTGCCTCTTCTTGTGGTTCAGGTGGATGTTAAATATTAAATATCCCACTGTTTGAAGAAGAGCAGGGAGTTCTGCCAGTGTCCTGGCCAATATCCCTCCCTCAAGCATCGTCATCTAAAAACGGATCCATGTGTCCTTGATCTCATTACCATTTGTGGGATGCTGTTAGCGCAGAATGGCTTCCGAGTTTGCCATGCCTAACAACTGTCACTACACTTCAAAAAAGTAATTCATTGTGCTTTGAAACATTTCAATGCGAAAGGCTCTTTATGAATGCAAGTATTCTTATTATCACAATAATGGACATTCTTCATCTGGAAATTTGCACATGCCCAGAACAAATGGGGTAACAAGAAAGGGGTAACCAACTTCCCTTTAAGACCAGCCCCATTCAAACTGTAAAAGCAAACAGCTTGGTAGCCCGTTGACTTTGCCTACAGTGAACAAAGGGTTAATCACTATGTGCCCATGTTGCAATACGACCCTTTGTTCATTCAATGTTACACAGGAAGAGAAAGTACCAATTTTGAAAGACCCCAACTGTTACTTGGCTCTGACCAGCAGTGTCCCCATTAATCCTACAGCAGATCGCTGGTCTGAAATTGTATAAACTGAGCTTATTTAAAGTAGACATTAAACAGCATCCTATATTCTGATGGATGAATCTGTAAGATTATGATTTTCAATGTATTTTCTCCATTAGGAGAGCACCTGTTAGCAATTTTACAGAGGAGTTTCCTGATTCTTGATCGAATCATTCCTTTGAATTTCATAAACTTTTCTTCAAGACTTTTTGTTTTCTTTTCTAATTTTCCTCTTTCTCTTCTGCAGGTGTTGACTCTTTTGGGCTATGGTTCCACAGGTCTTAGCAGCACTCTGTATCTTGCCAAAGTGGCCACTTTTCATGCATGAACCAACCCAGTGAATGCCTACTGTCTATTCTTCCACAAAGACCATCACAGTCAAGCCTCATCCTGTACACAGTTAACATTCACACCTTTCCACTTTGTAGGAGAGATGACCATATAGTGATCAGGAGCAGACAGAAAGCAACCCTTGAGCATTACTTTATAGCTTTTACTTCATTAGTCTGCTAGATGTCTAACATATACAGAAACCTATCATCAAGCTTATGAGTCTCCAGACATTCAATGGCATTACCATTGCTGAATCCCCCATCATCAACATCCTGGGGGTCACCATTGACCAGAAACTTAAATGGACCAGCCACATAAATACTGTGGCAACAAGAGCAGGTCAGAGGCTAGGTATTCTGCGGCGAGTGCCTCACCTCCTGACTCCCCAAAGCCTTTCCACCATCTACAAGGCACAAGTCAGGAGTGTGATGGAATATTCTCCACTTGCCTGGATGAGTGCAGCTCCAACAACACTCAAGAAGCTCGACACCATCCAGGACAAAGCAGCCTGCTTGATTGGCATCCCATCCACCACTTTGAACATTCACTCCCTCCACCACCGGCGTACCGTGACTGCAGTGTGTAACATCTACAAGATGCACTGCATCAACTCCTCAAGGCTTCTTCGGCAGCACCTCCCAAACCCGCGACTTCTTCCATCTAGAAGGACAGGGGAAGTAGGCGCATGGGAACACCACCACCTTTTGAGGAGGTCTTTAAAGGAGGGGCGAGAGATGTAGGGAATTCCAGAGTTGGACCCAGGTGGCTGAAAGATCTGGTACCAGTGGTGAGCCAAAGGGAAGGTGGATGGACAAGAGGCCAGAGTCATAGGAATAGAGCTGAAGAAGGTTTCAGAGATAGACTAAAGTGAGGGAAAAGGATGAGGATTTTAAATTTAAGGCGCTGGGGGATGGAGAACCAATCTTGGTCAGGAAAGATGGCGGTTGTGGGAAAGCAGGACTTAGTGCAGGGCAAGATATGTGCAGCAGAGTTCTGAACAAGCTGGAGTTCATGGAAGGTGGCTGGTGAGAGGCCAGCAAGGAAAGCATTGGAGTAGGTGAGTCTAGTGGTGACAAAGGCACGGATAAAGGAATCAGCAGAGGAGGAGCTGATGTACGGGGCAGATGTGGGCGATGTTGCACAGGGGAAAGTAAATGTTCTTTGTCATGGAGAGGATCTGGGGTTTGAAGCTCACCACGGGGTCAAACAGGACACAGAAGTTGCGAGTGGTCTGGTTCAGCCTAAGACGGTGGCTGAGGAGGGCGATGAAATCAGTGGCAAGAGGACCAAAGACAATGGGCGGGATTTTCATTGGGCCATTGAGGCGGGATTGGAGGCGTGTGGGGGGTTAAAATCCTGAAATTGGGGGGGCACGAACCCATCCCACCCCCAACCCGCCTCCATGCCAGTTTCAAAGGAGGCGGGTACCCAACCCGCGCTGGGACCCGCCTCCCCGAGACAGGAAGGGGATTAGTGCCAATTAACTGCCTGTTAATAGGCAGTTTTTAGCCTAATCCCTATTTTTATCCCTGAAGTGTGGGATTCCCGACGGCTCCAAACCACGCCAAGTTAGCGAGGCGGGCCGTCGGGCTGAAGGGCTTGGAGGGTTCGAGATGTCCGGTGTTCAGGTGAGTGATGGGTGCATGAGTGCAGAGGTAAGTGTGTTTGGTGTGTTTAAAGTGTTTAAATAAGTTTTACTTACCTTTACAGGCTTCCTTCCTTCAGGTCTCGGGAGTCCCTCATCTCACTGGCACAGAAAGCAGAATGGCCGCGATCTGTCAAAAGTTGCAGCATTCAGCTTTCTGTTCCGGAGAGATCTCTAAATCATCCTGAGAGGAAGGAATTAACTTAGAGAACAGATTGTCAGTGTTTGACAGCTTCAAACAGCTGTCAAACGCTGATATTTCATCTGTCAAAAGGTCTTGACAGATGAAATATCAATCTGTGATGTCACCTGTTGCCAGGTGGCCCTTAGTTAGTCTGCTGAGCCCGCTGGGCGGGCTCAACAAGGTCAATCAAGTCAAAATCGCGTGGGTTGGCTACAACTCGATGGAGGCGGGACTACAACCCCGAAAGTTGTAGTCCCGCCTCCTACCTGCCTCCTCAATGAAAGTCCAGCCCAATGGCTTCAATCTTTCAGGAGGTTACGACTCCGCTGAGAGTAGTAGTCCAACAAGCAGCTCAACAGCACAGAGATAGTCAAGGGATCAAAAAAGGTGGTGGAAAGGCAGAAAAGCTTACCTGTGGAAGCTGACCCCATGTCTGTGGATGATGCCACTGAGGAAGAGGAAGCAGACAAGGATAGATCCTCGATGAACTCTGGAGTCGAAGGTGCTGAGTTGCTGAAGATGGTCTGACTATGTTCAGATAAGTAAAAGCGGAACCAAAAAAGGGCAATCACATGGAGCTGGACAACAGAGATGGGGCATTGAAGAAGGATGGCTTGGTCAACGATGTCAAACACTTTGAAAAGATTGTGGCGGACAAGTGGGGGTGTTTAACAAGGCAGTCAGTTGTAGAAAAATTGGGTTTTCTTTGTCCTCTAGGGTGATCTTGGAGTAGTAGGCGATTTTGGTGGGCAGGATAACGATGAAAAGAGTAAAAAAGACCAAGAAGCAGTGAATGAGTTACGCCAAGCTTGGGTTTTAAAAGCCGAAAGATTGTGGGAGGTCGGACAGCCTGAGGAACGTAAAGCGGCTCTTTAGATGGCTCATCTCATTACGGCAGAGAATACCTGAGCTATATAGACAAGAAAGAGCTGCGGTACAATCCTTGGTCTGAGTTGAGGTAGCTGATCTTAGCTAGGATGATGGTAGGGCCGATACAATTGACCACAGCGCCCCGGGTTGGAAAGAGAAAATAAGCTTTGGTTCCTACTCCTGATCACCATCCAGTGACCTGTTTGGAAATGTATATGTTTATGTGTGTGTGTGTGAATGCACCTCTGTGCTCGTGTGTGTGTGGGAAAGGTCATACTCGACTGAGTTGCCTTCCTTGGTGGAATAATTTACCAACACTCACTGTCCAGACTCACATATGAATAATGACTATATGTGCAAGGTACCCAGAGGATGAGGAGGAGAGCAAATTGCCAGAAAAAAAGGAATGCAAATCAAGGTCTTTGCTTTCAGTGACCATTGTATGATTTAAGAAAAAATGTAAGCAACAAATAAGGGGGGGCAGTGCAGTTTTAAATCTTATGGTGGATTAAGGGCATATAACCGAAAACATTTCACTGTTACGGGAATGTTCTTAACTTTGTCTGTGGTAAATATTCTCCACACGGTCTTTGGCCCCAAACTCAGTCACTAAGTTCCTGGCTGGAGATCCTACATTTACTGAAGGAGCAATCCTTCTAAAGTATTTACCTTGGATGTAAAATCATGTCAGCTTTAAACCCTTTTTAGTTCCTGTGTTAAACTAGCGCAATGTTTAATTCACTCACCGCTTATCAGCCACCCTGCAGATGGCAGCAATCAGTTATCTGAGCTGGTCTCCATGGCAGCCCCAACCTGACAGCAATACATTTCAACAGACATCTGCTGCACTAGAAGAGGAAAAATACCGATTCACTGCATGAAAAGCCACTATCAGCTTTCTCAAATATTGACGAGATAAAATATTACTGTAAAGGTTATCAACAATACACAGTTTGTGTTTCAAATGTGCACTTGCATGGTCTTATCACAAAGAAATAACAACAGAAAATGCTGGAAAAACTCAGCAGGTCAGGCAACATCCGTGGAGAGAAATTTGAGTTGACGTTTCGGGTTTGACCCTTCTTCAAAACTGGAGAGAAAAGGAACTAGATCGAAGGCAGGGCTGCGATCGGACAAAAGAATAAAAGAACCAAAAGAAGTAAAAGAGATTAGAAGCTAGACGAGATGGTAATAGGCTGGGATTAGGTGTAAAGTGTACTGGCAGGGCAAAAGATATCTTTACACTTTACACTTTACACCTAATCCCAGCCTATTACCATCTCGTCTAGCTTCTAATCTCTTTTACTTCTTTTGGTTCTTTTATTCTTTTGTCCGATCGCAGCCCTGCCTTCGATCTAGTTCCTTTTCTCTCCAGTTTTGAAGAAGGGTCAAACCCGAAACGTCAACTCAAATTTCTCTCCACGGATGTTGCCTGACCTGCTGAGTTTTTCCAGCATTTTCTGTTGTTATTTCGGATTTCCAACATCTGCAGTATTTTGTTATCACAAAGAAAGTTCAGTTCATGAGAAAATACTTTCCTTTGATACAAAATATTGATGTTCTGGGTTTTTATTAATAACACATTGAATTATGATACACAGTAGCTACACCATTCGCAACTCCAGTTTGCTTTTAAAGATTTATCAGAACTGGATGTAAACATGTCATGGATTTTTTTCTCCTCTCATTCCATCCACCCCCCACCCCCCTCCCCCCTCCTCGCCCCACCCCACCCCACCCACTCCCCTGAAGGAATTGACTTGTGCTGGGGTACAGTTTCATACTTAGTAGATGCCGTCAAGTGCTCACCCAAATTGCCGCACTACATACATTAGCATAGATAGTGAGTGCCATGCTTAATCAGCCCATTTTATCTGACATCTAATGGATATATGTGGTTGTTGGTAACACTCTCGCCTCTGGGTCAGAAGGTTATGGGTTCAAGTCCCACTCCAGAGACCTGAACACAAAAATCTAATGTGACGTTTCAGTGCAGTAATGTCGGAGGTACCGTCTTTCGGATGAGACGGTAAACCGCGGCCTCATTTGCTCTCTCAAGTGAATGTAAACGATCTCATGGCACTATTTTGAAGAAGAGCAGGTGAGTTAGCCCCGATGTCCTGGCCAATATTTATCCCTCAATCAACATCACTTAAAAAAATAATTATCTGGTCATTATCGCATTGCTGTTTGTGGGACCTTGCTGTGTGCAAATTGGTTGCCGCATTTCTTACATTACAAGAGTGACTATGTTTCAAAAAAGTACTTCATTGTCTGTAAAGCGCTTTGGGACGCCCTTAAGTCGTGAAAGGCGCTATATAAATGCAAGTCTTTCTTTTGTAAAATGAGTCTACTGCGCTCTCAGGTCTCCCAGCAAACTCCTTCCTAAAATGGCCTCACTCCTCTCCTCATTTAGCCTCTGAATTGAGCGCCTTCTCATTCTTCATGATTTCAACCTTCACTTCAATTTTCCTTGTATCTTCTCCTCCAATTTCTCTGCACTACTGTCCTCATTGAGCCAAATGCTGCATGTCAACTTCCCCAACGACACCCATGGTCAGCCCCTACATCTCATTATCTCAGGAGGATAAACAGAGCTCTTTGTAGCTCTAGTTCAACAACTACACATTGCAACTGTGCTCCAGACTTCAGTCTAATCATGAACAATAGAAACATAGAAACATAGAAGATAGGAGCAGGAGTAGGCCATTCGGCCCTTCGAGCCTGCTCCGCCATTCAACGAGATCATGGCTGATCATCCAAACCCTAGCACCCGGTCCCTACACCGACAGCCATCCCACACAAGCCCTATCCCCGTAACCCCGTAACCCCACGTATTTAATCCCCCCTAACACTAAGGGCCAATTTTTTTTTATCATGGCCAATCAACCTGACCCGCACATCTTTGGACTGTGGGAGGAAACCGGAGCACCCGGAGGAAACCCACGCAAACACGGGGAGAATGTGCAAACTCCACACAGACAGTCACCCGAGGCCGGATTTGAACCCGGGTCCCTGGCGCTGTGAGGCAACAATGTGACTGAAGATCTGCTAATATCCTCACATCAATGCTTTCTATTCTGTTCTGATGAAGGGTCATCGACCTGAAATGTTAACTCTGTTTCTCTCTCCACAGATGCTGTATACCTGCTGAGTATTTCCAGCATTTTCTGTTTTAATTTCAGATTTCCAGCATCCGCAGTATTTTGCTTTTGTATTAATGCTTTCTATTGCCTTTGGAAGCTGGTATCATTTCTCATTTGCACCAGCTCTGATGACATTCTTGTCAGTGCGTGCGCTATTAACCCCATTCTCCTTATGTCTGCTTCAAACTAGTGTTACTGATACATGTTCAAATGGACCACAAACCTTTAAAAGGAATTTATTTTTGTTAACAGAAATAAGCAATTGGAAATGTCTGTATAAAACATTTATACTGAGAGCGCTGTAAGCAATCCATTTATCACTGAGAGTCAATGTCAACACTCAAGGATGTGATTAATGAAGGCTCACAATATGGGTATGGATGTTTCACTAATTATATAATCTGCCTTTTTGTTCTGCTGCTATCTGTAATACTGCTCAATAACATAAGATAACGTTGTTTTGGCATTCCAATGGCTTGAAACACTTCCCTCTCTCACCTGTAAATGTCATGCTCATTAAAATGAGGGATCATTATGCTGAGATATGAAAACTTTCAGGCCAGCTGTAGCCCAGTTAGATGTTAAGTAAAGTTCTCTTTACTCTGTCCTAGCTCCAAGCTCAGAAGTACAACTCCTATTGCACCAGTGCGATAATTCATCTATCCAGAATGGGCCTACAGCCATCAAAACATTTAACTGTTTCTCAAACAGCTGCAGGATTTTAACCTCCACTGCCCACATGAAAGCCAATTCCAAATGTTGGTCACTCAAAAAAAACAAATTAAATTTGCCTCTCACTCGTTTCTACTTGTGTCCCTTTATCCTACACCACCTATCTGCTTAGGGCAGGTCCTACCTCAAGTCTCACACCTGAGATTCTTGAGCCACTTACTATGGAAGAGCAGCTGAGGTGGTTTCCCACTGCCTCCCACACAGTAGCTTCTCCGAGGTGGGTTGCAATTACGACTAAAGAACCCTACCTACCCTTTATAATGGGGGGATGGAGGGCCACCCACACCTATCAAATGCAAGTAATACTGCTGGTCATCAACCCAGTATTCAGAGCCAGCGCTCCAGTCTCTGTTCATCAGGGCTGTCTGGAGTGAGGCCCAAACCCAACCCTTCTGACCCAGGAACAGGAATATTACCACTGGGCCAGTGGTCACTCCATCCGGACGCAAGTACCCGACTGGATGTCAGCCCCTACGCCAGTCTCCACTCACCAGGGTTGTCTGGAGTGGGGCTAGAACGATTCAGCTTCTGACTCAGAGGCAGGAATGCTGCCACTAACCCAAAGGCTCACTCCCCTTTATTCTACATGAACATGACTTTTTTTTAGTACTTAATTGGACCAGCATTTTATTCTAAATGCATTGCAAGTTCTCCAGATATTCAATGTGATATAAGCGGAGATGATGGGCCAGTGCAGGAGACTGGTATCAAGTAATTGCGTGGTCTAGTAAAATT
Source organism: Somniosus microcephalus (assembly GCF_052327205.1). NCBI lineage: Eukaryota > Metazoa > Chordata > Chondrichthyes > Squaliformes > Somniosidae > Somniosus > Somniosus microcephalus. The sequence continues at coordinate 411,597,535 of NC_140987.1, read as the reverse complement.
TACTTTAAAATTAAACTAATCAGTTATTGCTTTACAAAATAGTGTGGTTACAAAGTGGTAATGCAATACAGGGTTTCAGATAACATCAGAAATGATCAGCACTTGTTTTATAGATTAAAAAGAAAAACTGCTTGAAGTCTGAACTAAAAACAGAAAATGCTGGAAATGCATAGCAAGTCCCTCAGCATCTGAAAGGTTGATATTACTGGTGGGGAACCTTGATCAGAACTTGTGTTATAGCCAGTCACTTGCTCCAAACTGACTGTTATTTTAATAATATATGCAGTGGTTAGACTATCATTTATGAGTAGCTCCGTTGCTTTAAAGATCACCAAGCCCTTGCAATCCATCATTTCCCAAATACCTACACTGAACTTTTGCAGATGGCGGCAGTGGTTACTTCTCCCCAACTCTCTCTCTTCCTTTCCTGAAGACGTTGGCTCTTGAGTTCCATGGCACAGCACATCTCACAAATGGCCATTTCATGTTTGAGTACAGAAAGTGAATTTTGGCAGCCAGTACAACTGTGAAGACATCACAGCCAAGCTTGATCTTGTCCTCACACAACATTCACACATGGACACTTTCCAGCAGAGGTAGTGGAACAGCATTCAGGAACACAAACCCTGGTTTCTTTTACTGCTCCCTTGCCCTGAGCCCAAATATAATGTCCCAGCTGCTGCTCTGGCTGAGATCAGCTAACTTCGTACAGACCACAAATGAAGTCTGCGGCCTGGAAGGCTTAGTTCGACACCTGGTGGCGCCTTTAGCCACAAGGCCATTGTGGAGGGACGATAAGTTCCTATTTTTGACATAGGTAGCTGGATTCCCTTCCTAGTCACACTGACCACAGATGGATCTTCATCAGGGCAGAATGTCCACCTGCCCCTGGCCTGCACTGGCCCTTCATCTCTGCTTATATCACACTGAATATCTGGAGAACTTTCAATGCATTTGTATAAAATACTGTTTCAAATAAGTACTAAAAAATACTTTGTTGTGATTACATTAGTGTTATGCAGCAATATAACCTGGCTGGCAGTGCTGGCTGATGATGGATTTTTACTTAATCTTGAAATTAGAATTTGGCACTTTTATTAATGCAAGAGATTGCTCTGTGATTAAATACATTAAGCAGAGGGGCCATTTCCATTTTAAGTCCACGTGCCTCCCCTGCAACTCATAACAATACTGGACACCAGGAACGTGGTGGCGTTCCTTGCACCTATCGTTTCTACCATGCAGCTGATGGGAAATACATCATACGATGTCGTTCTGCAAATTGTCGCTTATTATAATACACCTGCCCATTTTTGGCTGTGTGCATGATATAACCAGCATCATTTCTGCTTCGGCCCAATTTTCCTCCGCTGCCCATCTAGGTTGCATCGGTTCACCAACGTAACTCACCAGAAAAATTGGCCCAAAGTTCTCTGGACTATAAGGTGAATTGACAGCAAGGATGGCATCTGAGGAAAAACTGTAATTGTTGGGAAGTTAAACAGCCATTGTATATTCTAATACAAAAGCAAAATACTGCGGATGCTGGAAATCTGAAGTAAAAACAGAAAATGCTGGAAATACTCAGCAGGTCAGGCAGCATCTATGGAGAGAGAAACAGAGTTAAGGTTTCAGGTCGATGACCCTTCGTCAGAACTGGAAAAAGTTGGAGATGGAACAGGTTTTTAAGCAAGTGCAGGGGCAGGGAATGGGGGGAGGGGAGGAAAGAACAAAAGGGAAGGTCTGTGATAGGATGGAAGGCAGGAGAGATTAAGAGACAAAAAGGGGTTGTATATTCTACATTGTATTGATTTATGAAACTGGAACACTTACTAATTAATATTTTTGAACAGTTTTGGGTTCTGTGTTACAGCCAATAGCAAGCTGCAAGTAGTCAGCGTGGGGTAAATCAATCTACCTAAGACATGGATCCTGTGTTTATAATAGTTAAAATATAACAAAACCATTTCAAATAATGAAAGCCTAGAACTATTTCTTCACAGAACACACATCCATTATTAACCAAGCTCTGCCTTGTTAAGGGGATCCAACTGCGTCTCTGTGGGATTATCGTCAATAGGTCAGACTCATGCTGTCAGAGCTGAAGGGAGAAGTGAGAAACTCAAGGTCACAGAATCCTCTATATTATCAAATTTTAAAAATCACATTCTCATTCATTTCTGCTCTATACCATCGTAATTGGTTTTACTAAATCTCAAATAGAATTTTTAATTCCCTTTCCATTTCACAATAATTTATCTTCTTTCCTCTGGGCTCCTTAAATATTCCATAGTTAAAAAACATTTTATTAAAAGTCATATTATTGGAATTATACAGCACAGAAGGAGCCAATTTGGCCCGTCATGCTGGGTCTTTGAACAGAGCTATCCAATTAGTCTCATTCTTTTCCCATAGCTCTGCTAATTTTTCTTTTTCAAGTATTCATTCAATTCCCTTTATGAAAGTTATTACTGAATCTGCTTCCACCATCCTGTCAGGTGATGCATTCCAAATCATAACAACTCGCCGTGTAAAAATATCTCCTCATCTCCCCCTAGTTCTTTTGCCAATTATCTTAAATCTGTATCCTCTGGTTACCGGCCCTCCTGCCAGCGGAAACAATTTCTCCCTATCTACTTTATCAAAACCCTTCATCATTTTGAACATCTCTGTTAAATCTCTCCTTAACCTTCTCTGCTCCAAGGAGAACAATTCAGATTCTCTAGTCGCTCCACATAACTGAAACCCCTCATCCCTGGCAACATTCCAATAAATCTCCTCCGCAACCTCTCCAAGGCCTTGAGATCCTTTTTAAAGTGTGTTGCCCAGAATAGGAAACAATACTCCAGCTAAGGCCTAACCAGTAATTTATAAAGGTTTAGCATAACTTCTTTGCTTATGCCTCTATTTGTAAAGCCAAGAATCTCATATGTTTTTTAACAGCCTTCTCAACTTGCCTGGTCACTTTCAAAGACTTGAAAAGGAACAATTTGCAGGGCTATGGGCAAGGAGCAGGGGAGTAGGTCTAATTGGATAGCCCTTTCAAAGACACAATGGGCCAAATGGCCTCCTTCTATGCTGTATAATTCTAGAAGTTCTTTAATTTTTGTTTGAAAACAACACCAAGGCAGATCAATTTGTTTTTGGTTTAAACAAAGACACATAATTTGATATATGTCACTTTTAAAAATAAACATAGCTCCATTTGTTTAAAATGGGTTGATGTGAGGTTTCAGACTTTAGCTGTCTTTTCCATTTCACTGCCTGTTTCTCTCATCCATTTCCATTTCATTGCCTTCCATTTTAGAGCTATCTTTACGGAGTGATTATCTACACCAACATTTTTGTGGCCTTCTGCACATACGCGCAGTATCCCGGAGCCACGCATGCGCACCCGATCCCCTTCTGCGCATGCGCGCTGTTTACCGAGGCCACGCATGCGCAGTACCCAACAGTTGTGGCCTTTGGGAGGGGGTGGAAGAAGGTCTTAACCCATGAGGGTGAGCCGTGTCTGTTCTATGTGAGCTCTGTTCTGTCTGGAGCAAGGCAGTCAGAATAGCTCGAATTACACTTTACAAACTAATTGATTACTTAGGCAGGCAAGATCTAATTACACATTCCAGAAAAACTGCTGGGTGTGTCTCGTCCTCCAAGGGGACCAAACAGAAATCAAGTGTTGCCTTCAAGGTGTCCAATCAGAGATCTGGTATTGCAAATAAATGCAACCCTATCTTTATCCCTGTCTTTTGTTTTTTTAATGCTATTTTGTTACCTGATTAAAATGATCTTTGTGTATCATCCAACACTTTAGTATCTCTTTCCGGCCCTTTAAACAATCTAATCAGAGGCGATTAAATCCATTAACTGTTTCTTTGTGATAACAGTTGGCATACTCTTGACATAAGTTGAGTTTCCAGTTTTGACTCCTATTCTGGAATCTCTCTTTGTAACCTACCTTACCTCTTTCAGATGCTGACAGAGCTGCTGTATATTTTCAGCAGTTTCTGTATTTATTTGCAATATCATGAATCTCAATCCCCAATATATTTCTGACATTGACAGCAAGGCATCATCTTCTGTCACTAAAGACCATTTTGCATGGTCTTATTGACTGTTTTATGTGACCTTGGTGATGTTTAAACCACTTTCCCACTACTTCAGTCTGTATATTTCTTACCTAAAGGCAGTTTTCCAAATAATTGTTGTGATATGCTGTACTATGTATAACTGGCATTCAGTACATTCAGAATAATTCATTGCATGATGCTGGGTTTTTTTTGGGTGGGGGTGCGGTGGAGGTGGCCAATTATAAAACATTATATTCGACCTGTGTGACATATTTTGCCAGATCCAAAAAACAGACAGCAGGTAGGGTTCAGCTGGGATGAGACTTGACTTCTGATGATTGTTTTGCTGTAAATAAAACTTAATTTAAAACGTGCATTAGTAATTAATGCCTCCACATCATAAAGCACACCTGTGAACAAATGAAAAACATGCCTCTATTTTAAAAGACAAAGCTCACAAGGCAAGTTTGGAAAAAGAAACCCTTTCAGCCCATTTTATTTCATCCTTCTCGAACACCAACCATACTGTGTCCCCATTGCAGCCTCCAGTTGCTTCTTAAATGCGTCCAGTGTTTTGAGCTCAACCACCTGACAACCAGTTCTAGTTTTTGATCACCCGCTACATAAAGAAATATTTCCTGAAGGCTGTCCTAAATTTGCTCTTCAAAACCCTGAACCCGTGGCCTATTCTCTTGCTGCCCTGGCCTCGCCAGGACACTGCATAGCTTCAGCATGGTCTCTGGGGATTGGAACTTAATCTTTCAGATCCAGTTCATATTGTAAAATTTCCAAATAGCCTGCTCAGAAGCCAGACTGTCCAAGGATCAGTTTTGATTTTTTTTTTAATGTATGGGGGAGGCTTTCGTGTGGGGTACGGGTTGGACAATGTGCCTGCCCAAACGTGCATTTGGGAGGCTGGAACCACCTTCAGGTTTGGGCCTCAGTAACATTTGCTCGGCAAGCTGTGGGTGCCAGACAGGTCGCCGGTTTCCTTGAGAGGAAAATTGACTGGCTACTCCATACAGCCGGCTGGCAAGTGAGGCCTATTGTGGGGGAGCGGGTGGGTGGGGGGAATGCTGTGAGGGCAAGAACGGGCAGGCAGCGGTCCAGAAGATCTTCATAGGGCCCGGACGAGTACATCTGCTCCTCCTGATCCCACAAAAGCCTTAAAAAAAAAAATATCTTACCTTTATGGGCAGACTTCCTGTTTAAAGACTGCCAGTTTAAAGATCTCTCACTGCCTGGAGAAATGGGATTCTTCGCCCATTTCTCCTTGAAAGTTGCAATCAGGATCCTACAACCGGCGTAGGACCCCAATTTGCATGTTTAAACAGCTGCCTGCCTGTTTTCCGCCTGAGTGCTGGGCACTTATTTAAAGACCTGCCTGAAAGTTGATTCCAGTGGGCAAATAGATGCACAAGGTTGCCAATGGACTTTCATAGAAACATAGAAACATAGAAGATAGGAGCAGGAGTAGGCCATTCGGCCCCTCGAGCCTGCTCCGCCATTCAATGAGATCATGGCTGATCATCCAAATTCAGTACCCTGTTCCTGCCTTCTCTCCATATCCCTTGATCCCTTTAGCCTTAAGAAATATATCCAACTCCTTCTTGAATATATTTAATGAATTGGCCACTACTGCCTTCTTTGGTAGAGAATTCCACAGGTTCACCACTCTCTGGGTGAAGAAATTCCTCCTCATCTCTGTCCTAAATGGCTTACCCCTTATCCTTAGACTGTGACCCCTGGTTCTGGACTCCCCGACCATCGGGAACATCCTTCCAGCATCTAGTCTGTCTAGTCCTGTTAGAATTTTATAAGTTTCGATGAGATCCCCTCTCATTCTTCTAAACTCCAGTGAGTACAAGCCCAATCGACCCAATCTCTCCTCATATGTCATTCCTGCCATCCCAGGTATCAGCCTGGTGACTCTTCGCTGCACTCCTTCCATGGCAAGAACATCCCTCCACAGATAAGGCGACCAAAACTGCACACAATACTCAAGATGTGGTCTCACCAAGGCCCTGTACAACTGCAGCAAGGCATCCTTGTTCCTGTACTCAAACCCTCTCGCTACGAAGGCCAACATACCATTTGCCTTCTTAACCGTCTGCTGCACCTGCATGCTTACCTTCAGCGACTGGTGCACAAGGACGCCCAGGTCTCGTTGCACTTCCCCTTCTCCCAATCTATTGCCATTCAGATAATAATCTGCCTTCCTGTTTTTGCCACCAAAGTGGATAACCTCGCATTTATCCATGTTATATTGCATCTGCCATACTTCTGCCCAATCACCCAACCTGTCCAAATCATACTGGAGTTTCTCGGCATCCTCCTCACAGCACACACGCCCACCCAGCTTTGTGTCGTCTGCAAACTTGGAGATATTACATCTAGTTCCCTCGTCCAGATCATTAATATATATTGTGAATAGCTGGGGCCCAAGGACCGATCCCTGCGGTACCCCACTAGTCACTGCCTGCCACTCGGAAAAAGCCGTTTATTCCCACTCTTTGATTTCTGTCTGCCAACCAGTTCTCTATCCAAGTCAATACTGTAATGTATATACCTTTAAGGGGGGAACTATCTTTCACAGCTCATGTATACTGCAGTACCTGTATATAGCACTGAGTAGTAATCTGTACAGATCAGTTCCAGTGTAAGCCACGTTGAGTAAACACCTGTTGTACCGTTCTCCTGCAGTCTGTGTCTTATTATACACAGACACAACATTGGCGACAAGGCAAGTTCGAACCTACCTGCAACTCTGCATCACCTCCCGGGGATTCGTTCCTGGAGATCAGTGGATTGGAGGTCAAGGCCAGAGACTCGGGCGTCGACCATGGGCAACCGCCCAGTCATCCAGCAGAGACTCGAGAATTGCGGGGGAGGCTGTCGTGAGCCAGGCTTGGCTTTCCAGTCGAGGTGGTCCAGCGAAACGGGCTGGCAACAGGTAGTGCGCAGACCCTTCCCGGACAGCGGCGGGCTGGAGCCCGACTGAGCAGCACAGCAAAGGGCTGAGCCGCGTCGACGGGGGAGAGAGAGAGAGGGCAGAGCGCACAGGGCGCAGCCGGTGTTCAGGGGCCGAGCAGCGTCGAAGAGAGGGAGAGAGAGACGCGCAGAAACCCGCGAGGCGCCGCCATTGCCACGAGGACCGCCGAGAGCGGCGTTGGCAGCAGCGCAGGAGAAGCGCGCGAAACCTACAGGGCGCCGCCATTGCCACGAGAACCGCCGGGAGCGGCGTTGGCAGCAGCGGGGGAGGAAGGAAAGCGCGGGAGACACCATTTTAAGCCATTGGGAGACGCCATTTTAAACCACACCCAAAATGCCGAAGAGTGGCAGTATCACCGCATTTGACAATGAAGTCAAAGATTGGACTACATATGTCGAACGAGTAGAGGTATACTGCAAGGCAAATGAGGTGTCAGATGACAAGAAAGCGTCGGTATTGTTAAATTTAATGGGTGCAAAGACGTATGGTTTATTATGAAATCTAGTAACCCCAACGAAGCCAATGGAAAAGAGTTTTGAAGACATAGTAACGATACTACAGGAACATTTAAACCCCACACCGCTGCTGATAGCAGAAAGATTCAAGTTTCACAAATGGAACCAGCATAACGATGAAAGCAATGCTGATTATTTAACAGAACTGCGCAAACTATCGAAACACTGCCAGTTTGGAGCGGGACTGGCAGATACCTTAAGGGACAAGTTTGTGTGTGGGTTTCAAAGTGAAGGAACCCAGAAACGGCTTTTATCTGAAAAGGACTATCGCTGTGGCAGAACAACACACGACCAGAATGATTGCTGGTTCAAAGACAAAGTGTGCAGACAGTGTGGAAAAGTAGGACACATAGCACGAGTCTGCAGGTCGGGAAAGAAAACCAGCAATAAGAAACCTACCAAAGAAAAGTACAAGAAGGTACATAAGATGACGGAGAATAGTTCAGACGAACAAAAGAGTGATAACGACTCCGAAAGCAGGGAACTGAGTTGTCTGAAACTACATAATGTGATCACAACGGAGGATCACCGAACCATTTGGGTCACTCTCAAGATAGCAGGGGTCCAGGTAAAGATGGAATTGGACACAGGATCAGCCCTAACAGTCATAAACCGATGGGACTACGAGCGGCTATTCTCACACATACCCTTGAGAGAAACAAAAATTATTTTGAAGACGTACACGGGGCAAAAAGTCTACCCCAAAGGAAAAATAAGGGTGACCGTTATATATAACGGTAAGGAAACACCAAAACTAGACCTGTATGTATTGCAAGATGGAGGACCACCATTACTGGGACGTGAATGGATCCGGAAAATACAACTGGATTGGCATTCCATACAGGCACTGACTGTGGCTGACAAAAAGGATGACGACGTCACACCTGGGCGACTGTCAAAGATCCTAACTGATGCGAAAGAAGTGTTCCAGCAAGGACTCGGAACACTAAAAGGCATGACAGCGATGATTAAAATTGAAGAAAACGCAAGCCCAAAATTTTTTAAGGCCAGACCAGTACCTTATGCAATCCGCCCAGCTGTCGAAGCAGAGTTGGAGAGTCTGGAACGTTCAGGTGTACTGTCCAAGGTAGACTGGAGCGAGTGGGCTACACCCATCATCCCTGTGATGAAAAAGTCGTTGAGCAGCACGCCTGGGGAACCAAGGAAGGTTCGCATCTGTGGGGACTTTAAGGTAACAGTGAACCCGGTCCTTCACACCGTACAATATCCACTTCCGCGGATTGAAGATATTTTCGCCTCGCTATCTGGAGGGAAACACTTCACTAAGATTGATCTGGCCCAGGCGTATCTGCAAATGGAGGTAGAAGAAGCATCAAAAAAATACCTCACAATCAACACCCATAAAGGTCTCTACCAATACAACCGGCTGGTATTTGGGGTAGCATCAGCTCCAGCTATTTGGCAGAGGGCAATGGAACAAGTCCTGCAAGGGATCCCAGGGACCCAGTGTTATTTGGATGACATCCTGGTCACGGACGAAAATGACAGTGATCACCTTGCCAACCTGGAGCAGGTGCTCACTAGATTGCAGGAATATGGGCTCCGAGCTAACCGCCCCAAATGCGAGTTTTTTGGAAAACAGATCTCGTATTGTGGCCACGTTATTGATAAAGAGGGGTTACATAAGTCCCCAGAGAAGATTGAGGCAGTAGTCAAGGCTCCAGCACCGGAAAATGTGTCACAACTGAGGTCGTTCCTCGGGCTGGTAAACTACTACCATAAGTTCTTGCCAAATTTGTCTACAATACTACACCCACTGAACACCCTACTGCAAACTGGGGCGCCATGGAAGTGGAGTGACGAATGTCAACGAGCTTTCCAGAAGAGCAAAACACTAATCACATCGAAAGAGGTATTGGCCCATTACAACCCGGCATTACCAATTCGGTTGGCATGTGATGCGTCACCCTACGGCATTGGAGCGGTGCTGTCGCACAAATTCTCGGACGGCTCAGAGAGGCCAATAGCCTTTGCGTCACGATCACTAACCTCAGCCGAGCGTAACTACGCCCAGAGTGACAGGGAGGCCCTCAGCCTAGTGTGGGGAGTGAAAAAGTTCAATCACTATCTGCACAGGCAGAAATTCACCTTGCTGACTGATCACCAGCCTCTTGTCTCCATTTTTAATCCGAAGAAGGGCGTTCCGGTGATGACTGAGCAACGACTACAAAGATGGTCACTTTTTCTAGGGGCGCACCACTATGAGATTGAATATAAGGGCACGAAACAGCATGGAAATGCTGATGGGCTATCATGCCTGCCACTGCCTACTGCGGAGGAAGCACCAGCAGTGGATCCTGTCGAAATATTCCATTCGACTATAGTTGAATACCTACCGGTAATTAACGCTTGTATCGAAAAGGAAACCCGAAATGACCCGACACTGTCTCGGGTATATGATTTGACGGTGAAGGGATGGCCAGCACATGGCGACTCACTGTTGCCAGCATTCTCGACAAGGAGAGAACAGCTGTCAGTGTGCCGGGGGACCTTGATGTGTGGATCCCGAGTGGTAATTCCACCCAAGTTAAGGGATAGAGTGCTCAATGAGCTTCATGAGGGTCATCTGGGAGGGGTAAAAATGAAAAACCTAGCCAGGGCTTATGTGTGGTGGCCGGGAATCGATAAAGAAATCGAGGACCTGACCAAGAGCTGCTCAGGATGCCAGAAAGTCCAAAATGCACCACCACAGGCCCCTCTACACCCATGGGAGTAGCCCTCATCTCCATGGCAACGGGTGCATATTGATTTTGCTGGTCCATTCATGGACTCAATGTTTTTAATAGCCGTGGATGCGCACTCGAAATGGCCTGAGGTCATCAAAATGTCCTCCACCACCACGGAGAAAACTACTGCAGTCCTACGGACCATTTTTGCCAGGAATGGCTTGCCAGAACAGATTTGCTCCGACAACGGACCACAGTTTGTGTCCGAAGAGTTCCAGAGGTTCTTGAAAAAGAATGGGGTAAGGCATTACACATCCACCCCGTATCATCCAGCCACAAATGGATTGGCTGAGAGGTTCGTACAAACCTTTAAGAAGGCAATAAAGGCTATGTACAATGACAACATTCCGCTGCAGCACAAGGTGGACAATTTCCTGTTCGCCTACCGGAATGCGACACATGCAGTCACCAACCAGGCCCCAGCCATGATGTTCTTTAACCGAAGGTTAAGATCTCGCCTGGATTTGCTCAGACCAAACGTACGAAGAGATGTTGAGAGTAAGCAATTCCAGCACATCCATGAGAAGCCAACAAGGAGCTTCAATGTAGGGCAACCAGTCTTGGCCCGCAACTACCGAACAGAAAAATGGCAGCCAGGAACGATATGCACACGGCAGGGCCCACTAATATACACAGTGGACGTTGGGGAGAGCATCGTGAGACGCCATGCTGACCAGATCCTAGAGTCACAGGAACAAGTCAACCCCATGCCTCGCCCATATGTACCTGGTGATGAACCCGACATACAGGTCGCATCTACCCCAGAAACAGTAGCATCGGAAGCTGATGAACCAACCGACGACAGGGGGCCAGAATCGCCTCCGCACCAAGAGCAAGACACTCGGGAAAGGCGCTATCCAGAAAGGATCAGGAAGCCTCCCCAAAGACTGAATATATAAATAGACTATTTTCAGCTAATGTTGCATGTTAAAAGTGTTAATTGTAATTAGTTTGATATTTAATTGTTAAATGAGTGTTATGGTACTGTTAATCTAAAAGGGGAGGAATTGTAATGTATATACCTTTAAGGGGGGAACTATCTTTTACAGCTCATGTATACTGCAGTACCGGCAGTGACCACACCTGTATATAGCACTGAGTAGTAATCTGTACAGATCAGTTCCAGTGTGAGCCATGTTGAGTAAACACCTGTTGTACCATTCTCCTGCAGTCTGTGTCTTATTATACACGGACACAACAAATACCTTGCCCCAATCCCATGTGCCTTAATTTTACACACTAATCTCTTATGCGGGACCTTATCGTAAGCCTTTTGAAAATCCAAATACACCACATCCACTGGTTCTCCCTTATCTATTTTACCAGTTACATCCTCAAAAAATTCCAGTAGATTAGTCAAGCACAATTTACCTTTTGTAAATCCATGTTGACTTTGCCCAATCCGGTCACTTTTTTCCAAGTGCTCTGCTATTACATCCTTTATAATGGACTCTAGCATTTTCCCCACTACCGATGTCAGGCTTACCGGTCTGCAATTCCCCGTTTTCTCTCTACCACCCTTTTTGAACAGTGGGGTAACATTAGCTACCCGCCAATCCATGGGTACTGTTCCAGAGTCTATCGAATTTCACCTGCCGGTCGCTCATTTTTCAGGCAAGAAACGGGCAACAGGCAACGGAAAGTCTCCCTCTACTATTCTGGGATCACCGAAGCCATTTCTAACTTTCCATATTTGGAAATGTGATCAAACTACGTAAATTATAAAAAAGGGTCCCACCTCATGTACCACGGAGTCGTACATAGCAAGAGGGCCCAGGTCTGATTCCCAGTTGACTGAACTCATCTGGAGCAGCATCTGGGGCAACAGCTGTGCTGAGCTGGGATAAAACAATCTGCCAGGGTTTCCACTCCTAACTGCCAGCTAGAGATTCCGGCTGGAAGGTGCACACATGTGTGGGCCTCAGATGAGAACAGAATGCTGCTCGGTTGTGCTGCTCTCCATGATGAATAGTCTGCTGATATTAACTGTTTGGGCTTACACATTAAGAAATGTGGTCTTGGGTGAAGTGCCAGAGGGCTGTTAACATCTGTTTTTTTTTTTTAATTCATTCATAGGATGTGGGCGTCGCTGGCAAGGCCAGCATTTATTGCCCATCCCTAATTGCCCTTGAGGAGGTGATGGTGAGCCGCCTTCTTGAACCGCTGCAGTCCATGTGGTGAAGGTACTCCCACAGTGCTGTTAGGGAGGGAGTTCCAGGATTCTGACATGGTGACAATGAAGGAGCAGCGATATATGTTGAACTGCATCCCAGCAAAATTCAGCGCCTTTAGGGAAGGAGGGAGAGAAAATCAGGAAAAGAATCATCTTGTCAGACCAAGGTGGCTCACAACAGAAGGGAGCAGGAGCGCACAGGCGGGGGACAAGCCGACACCCAACCACTGTGTGTACTGGAGAATCGAGTGCTGCAAATCATTGGGCACTAGGTGGTGGGTACCGTGGCCACCAGCGACGTTGACCCCTTTGGGGACAACAACAGTATGTTCATCCTTACTCCTCACATCCCACTTCCCCCTCACCCCTCAAGCGTTTTGCACTTTCCAGCTAATCATGCTGCATGCATGCATTTCTCCCTTCCTGCCTCCCTCCCCTCACCTTAACCCGACTCTTGCGCCTTTATGCTTTCAGATAATCAGCAAGCACCTAAGCATCCTGTCCCTGAGGGTACCATAGAGAGCGAGGCGAGGGAAGAGGACCCACAGACACCAGCTCAGATATTGGCACTATGCGTTCTTTAAAGGCTAGCATAGTAGCGGGATCTGCACATGGTGACACACCGGGGACGAGTGGGCTGCAGCAAGGCCAAGGGGAAAGGGTAGCTCGGGGGCCAGCTCCCCGGAGGGCGAGTTCGCACGCGAGTTTGCCGCACAGGACTCAGATGAGGACCTTAATGGGGAGGCCTTTAGAAGAAGGGTGATGAGTGATGTAACAAAAGAGTCTCACACATCAAGGAACTTTAAAGTAAGCTTTAAGCAACTTATAATTAAACTATATACAAGAGCGGTCTTCACCATGCCTCTAGGTGAAGCCCTTTTACCATACTGAGCAGTACAGTATTTATACTAGTCCAAACACCGGAAGTGACGTATGCACAGAGTTCACAGTTCACAGGAAGTGATGTGCACATAACTTCCCGGAAGTTATTATTATTATCACAATGAGCATGCACACGGAGATGATAGGTGCAATGGCAAGGGTGCCCGAGAGCCTTTCAGCAATGATAAGAAGCGTGGAGGAGTCCGTCTCCAACATTGCACAGAGCTCTGCGCGCACCATTTCTAGTCTGCAAAGGATGGTAGACTCCCAGAGAGACCGTGGGGACCCAGACCTGATGCCGCGTGTGATGAGCAATCTGGCAGCTTCCATTGCAGCACAGGAGGAAGCGACACAAAATCTTAGTGCTGTAATGCAGTCTATGCTTTGTGGTATCCAATCTCAGATTGCTCTCATGCAGTCTCAGCTTGATGCCACGCAGGCTCTGACTGCTCTCATGCAGTCTCAGCTTGGTGCCACGCAGGCTCTGACTGCTCTCATGCAGTCTCAGCTTGATGCCACGCAAGCTCTGACTGCTGCCATCGTGGCTGGGTCTACCACCGTTGGCCGGGGCTTTCACGGTGTCGCAGCAGGCCAGCAATCTGTGCTCCAGCAGATTGCTAGGGATGCTGAGGTGCTGCCCCGGGGGAGTGGCAGTGGGTCAGTGGAGCAGGAACCTGCTGTCCTCTCCCAGGATGACAGCAATCCTGCTCCCACCACTGCCACTCCGCCCACGCTGAGGTGGTGCAGTCGACAGCCGGGTCTTCCAGGTCCAGAGCTGGTCAAGGACGTCCTGCAAGGCCATCTGAAGTCTCCCGCATGGACACTCAGCAGCCTTCCACCAGCTGCAGCCACTGGGCCAACACTTCGTAGGAGCACTAGAGTAGGCAAAGGCACAGTAACGACAGGCACCAAGGGATTGCACAAGGGTGAATAGTTAATACTTTTGGTGTAAATATGTGTTCACTAATTTTTGATAAATTTATTAATTCAGTTTGGATTCTTTTGTGGTGTATCTCATTTCAGCTTTGCACTGTAATATGGCCTGCAACAGGAATGGAATGATGGGGATGTGATGAGCAATGTGGACCTGAGGTTTAAGTCATTCGAACCACAGTCTGATGAGGCGGTCACAGACCGCCCTTCTGGAAGGCCAATTGAGTGGCTGCCTCCTCCCTCGCTCCTCTACCTCCTCGTCCTTCTCGTCTCCCTCTTCCTCCTCTTGAGGTAGTCCCGCAATCCCTGGTGGCAAGGGCTGGGCCCTCATGATGACCAAGTTGTGGAGCATGCAGCAGACCACCACGAAATGGGACACCCGCTCAGCCGAGTACTGGAGGGCTCCTCCCGAGCATTCAAGGCAGCAGAACCATTGCTTCAGCAGGCTGATGGTCTGCTCAATGATGTTACTGGTGGCAGCATGGCTCTCATTATATGAGTGCTGGGCAGGAGTGATGGGGTTGCAGAGGGGGGTCATGAGCCAGGTGGAGTGTGGATAGCCCTTGTCTCCAAGCAGCCAGCTGCGAGCTTGACGTGTTGGCTGGAAGAGTGCTGGCACAGGATGAAGGCATCGTGGCTACTGCCAGGATAGCGGGCATTGACGGTGAGGATTCGCTGTCGGTGGTCGCACACTAACTGCACATTAAGTGAATGGTAGCTTTGTGGTAACGGAAGATGTCAGGATTGTTATGCAGTGCCTGCAAAGCCACATGGGTGCAGTCAATGCCGCCCTGCACCATGGGGAATCCCACTATCCTGGCAAAGCCACATGCATGCTCATCCTGCTTCTCTCTGGGAATGGGAAAGGAAATGTAGTCCCTTCTCCTACTGTAGAGAGCCTCTGTGTCCTCCCGGATGCAGCGATGGACGGCGAACTGCAAGATGTTAGCTATGTTTCCTGTTGCAGACTGGCGAAGAAATTGAGGGCGACGGTGACCTTGACTGTCACTGGAGGAGCCGTGATTGCCCTGGTCTGGGGCTGGAGGTCTGGTTACAGGAGGTGGCAGAGTTCAGTGACCACCTCCTTGGTGAAGCGAAGCTTTCTAATACACTGCTCCTCACTTAATTGGAGGTAGGAGAAGAGCTCTTGGAATATCCACGGAGGGTAAGGCCTCCTGTTGAGAGGCCTGGTGGCCCACCTCCTCCCTCTGGACACATGTTCCAGTCTTTCTCGCTGTCTCCACCCCCCTCCGCCGTAGAACCTGGAGGGCAAGGTCGACTGCCAGTACAGCCCCCATTAATGTAACCAAGTATAGCAATTTGAATCTTTGAACACTAAATGTAGCTACTTTTTAGTTGCCAGAAGACTCCTGATACAGAAGAACCTTGAAATAACTGAATGAAACTGTTGCAGTGGGTGAAAATAACAAAAAAAACACTGAAGCTGCACTAACCTGACAGCTGCGAGTGATTACTGATGATCCCTTTAAATAGCATCCAGCTTTCTGGTGTTGCACACCAGCTCTCCCTGTCGGTGTTTACTCCAGGCGGTGAGATAAGTGGCGAGAATAGATTTTGCAAATCGGGCGGTCAGTGAGCATTGCACACTCACTGATGTCACAATCTACCTGGCGTTGACTTTCCTGGCAATAACTCTTACTGGTGGCACTACAGGGGACTAGATTTGGTGTGCGCCGCTGGATTTGCCTTGCTCCATTAGCGCCATCTTGGCACTAACAGGACAAATTTTTCCCCCTTAATCTTTTTTACGTTCACATATCTTTGGTTTTGCTGTTAGCGGTAAAATTTTCAGTATGGATAGTATGTTCTGCATACAATTTTAGTTAGGGCCAGATGATGCTTGAACAGTCAAATCCACATCTAGACAATCCTGCTAGAAACAATTTTCAGCAGCCCCCTGATATATAAAAAATAACA